>NC_044035.1:189390890-189675890 GCF_901765095.1 Microcaecilia unicolor
TGCTGGCTCCTCCTACATCTCAATGGCTTGATTTTGTGCATTTTTTACTTGGACCTTTTTTTTTTTTTTTTTTTTTAGAAAATGTACCAAAAAGAAAATAAAGAAAAAGATAGACATTTTTCTTTCTTGAAAATGGCTATATTCCCCATTTGAATTTTGGATGTTTTTACTACTACTACTACTAACAACATTTGTATAGCGCTACCAGGCGTACGCAGCGCTGAACATGAGACACACAGAGACAGTCCCTGCTCAAAGAGCTTACAATCTAGGTAAAAACAGCCAGACAAGACATTTACGGGCAAGGGAATTACTGGTGAAGAGGAACAGGAGAGAAGGAGGGCAAATGAGTAGGGTTAGGAGCCAAAGGCAGTAGTGAAAAGGTGGGTTTTCAGCATAGATTTAAAAACAGGTAGAGATGGAGCTAGACGTATGGGCTCAGGCAGTGGCGTTCCTAGGGGAGGGGCGGTGGGGGCGGTCCACCCCGGGTGCATGCCGTCGGGGGGGGGGGGGGGGTGCCACGCGCGCGCCTGCCCTCCATTGTTCCATGCTTCTTCTCTGCCCCGGAACAGGTTACATCCTGTTCCGGGGCAGAGAAGAAGCATGGAACAACGGAGGACAGGCGCGCGCGGCACCCCCCCCCCCCCGGCGGCGTGCACCCGGTGGGGGGGTTTCCTTCGCGGGGGTGTCCTTTCGCCGTGGGGGGGGGGGGGTCCGCGCTGCATCGGGGGGGGGGGCGAATCGGCGATCCGCCCCGGGTGCCAGCCCCCCTAGGAACGCCACTGGGCTCAGGAAGTCGGTTCCAGGCATAAGGTGCCGCAAGACAAAAGGAACGAAGTCTGGAGTTAGCGGTGGAGGAGAAGGGGGACGATAAGAGAGATTTGTTCAGAGAGCGGAGGTCACGGGAAGGAATGTAGGGAGAAATGAGAGATGAGAGGTAGTGAGGGGGTCATAGAGTGGATGCATTTAAAGGTCAGTAAGAGGAGTTTGAACTGAATACGGAAGCGGACAGGGAGCCAGTGAAGTCCAACGTTGGACTTAGATGTCATATTCAAAATGCCCCTCCATGTATCCTAACAGTCCTCTGACTTTTGTCATTGCCTTGTCACACTGCTTGGCGATCTTAGAACAAACATATATGATTGTTCTGAGGTTCTTATATTGTGGACACATGTCACTACTTCACCTCTCACTATGTATTTATTCATTTTTGATTTAGCTCTCACTTTTTCAGTGGTAACTCAAGTTACATTCAGGTACACTAGGTTCTTCCCTGTCCCTACTCTTCCCTTGGGTTCTGTTTGATCTGTCCTCCAATTACAGTCTATTAGAAAGAACAGCAAATTGTCTATTAGAAAGAACAGCAAATATATATGTCCCAGATTGCAACATGTTCAGTGATGTATTAAAAAAAAAAACAACAGACCATCTTCAAACTTTTCATGGGTGATCTGGACCCAATTTTAACTATGTATGTGCCACCCCAGATGAGAGGAGGGGAAAATTGGAAGAATCCTTGGAGGTTCCACTAAGACCAGTACTAACAAGGGCTAATAATTTAGCTCAATGTCCTTTACCTTTCCCCTGATGCCTATGATTGCAATACTTCTGAGTTAGCCCCTGCAGAAGCCATTGATGTATTCTCCCAGAGCTCAGATTCAAGTTGTCCATTATGCATGTACATGATAATAGTCCAGAAATCAGAGACTAGAGCTCATTCTAGATATAGAGACAGAGTATCCCATGTGAACAGCACTGTGTTAACTCAACGTCTCTATTTTGGACAATTTTCTGTAACATTTTTATTCTCCTTCAAACATAGTTTTTTTTACTTACTCACTTGTTCTGTCAGGATCTTGTAAAAAAGGTGCAGAAAGTTGTCTGTTCTACATAGACGGCAGGTTTCATGGATGCTGTAAGCCCATTCAATTGCAGAATCATCATACTTTTTCTGCAGATAGTTATGGAAGAAATCAGGAAGGCTAGATTTCTTTTCCTGTAAATTGAGAGGCAGCACAAACATACACTGTTAGTTTAAATTTAATATACTACTACTACTCATCATTTCTATAGCGCTACTAGACGTACGCAGCGCTGTACACCTGAACATGAAGAGACAGAGCTTACAATCTAATTAGGACAGACAAACAGGACAAACAAGAGATAAGGGAATATTAAAGTGAGGATGATAAAATAAGGATTCTGAACAAGTGAATAAGGGTTAGGAGTTAAAAGCAGCATCAAAAAGGTGGGCTTTTAGTTTAGGTTTGAAGACTGCCAGAGATGGAGCATGACGTACCAGTTCAATATAAGTATTATCTGCTTTTCCAGGTATTAAAACCCAACTCAATGTGGAATGCACTGTTAATATAAACAATTAAAAAATGGGCAATCTAACTCTATAATATCTACATAGACAATAGGTCAAAAAAGGAAATGAAATCATAACAATAACAAACAATTGAACAAAATAATATTGAGTTTCCTTCACTAAAAACATTTAAAAGGTATTAAAAACATTTCACACAAAGTGACAAAAGAATAAGCAATAGCTAATCCAAGGAACAGAACAGTAAGAATAAAACACAAATCAGGTACCTTAGTTGACCACAGTGAAGGGAATACCACAAGAACTGGATAGTGCCACTCCTCAAGAAAATGTTAACCAGAAAGTGTGGGCGAGAGAAATATAAAAGGAGAGGAGCCAATATGGTATTAGGAATGGACATGTCTGGGCAGAGCTTTCCAAACACCCTGCTATGGAGGAAGTCACCAACTCCTTCCACATAGGGTTAGTCCAACAGATTATCTATCTATTCACTCTGAATGGCTATGGTTTGGTGCATTTGGCTGTGAATTCTGGAGCGGTGGGACTTGAAGTTCACAGGTACAGGCATTTCTTTGCCATCTGCTTTTGCTGAGATTCTTATGCATAGCCTGACTTTTTGGAGACCCTGAATGGAGTAAGTGGTGAGTGGAGTGGAGAGCCAGGGACTGTAGTGGATTGAGGTCCACAGGACTGGAGTATTAACACTGCTGAGAAGCCAATGGAGTTTCCAGCCTATTAAAGTTCCATCCAGAATAAGCCTTCTGTAATTTCACTTGACAGCATATGGAGTGCAATTGTGGAAACAGTCTTCCATAGTGCAATGGAACTGATGATGTGTAGGGCTTTGCTGGTAAATTCAAGATCAAATGGATGGATTGGAACAGAAGTGTGTGGATGAGGTGTTTAGGTTAAATTGCCTAGAGAGTCAAATTGAGGAGTTGAAGTTCTAGAAGCTGGTTAAAAGATTGAAAACAGAGAATAGGGTTCATCAATGTTATCAGTGGAGAAAAGTGAATAGTGGAGTGCTCCAAAAATCATACTGGGATCAGTGCTTTTTTTTTTTTAAATAAATAATTTTTATTGATTCAAAGCACAATACAGCAAGTAGAAAATACAATAGTACTAGAACCAAATAATTTTAACAGAACATTCCAATGTACCCAACCCTTCCACCCATCTCCACCCCCGCACCATGCTCCAAAAATGTCCAGGTCAAAACATGAGTAGCAGGAAGTCCATCATGATGGATTCAAAAGACGACTGCATGCCAATTGTGTGAGTGAGTTTCAAAAAGGCTCCCAGCAAAGCTGAAAGTGGTGACCAGGAACTGAGTCCATGGATACAAGCGAGCAGCGCTCCATGGTGGTGAGTTGTAACATAGAATAGAGCGTTTTACAAAACCCAGGAAACCCTAAAGTGCTGGGCGCATTATGTGAATAGAATCAAACAGCATAGCAGCCGTTGGACTCCAACACCATTGCCAAATGTGACCAACACGAGAAGCTAAGGCCTTCCAAAAAAGAATTACCTTGGAGTATCCCCAGAACATGTGACCTAAAGTAGCATTATCTTGCAAACACGGCAGACACACAGCATCAGGTTGTAAAGTGGCTAAAAAAGCCCTATGGAGAGAGACATATAATTGTAAAAGAAAGTTATATTGCAGCTCACTGTACAAAGCATCACACATAAGAGCACTATGATTCAAGACACAACATTTAAATTGATCCTCGGAGAGATTCCCAAATCAGTGTTCCATTGAGTCACATATTTTGCATAATTAAGATCAGGTACTTAGGGGTCCTTTTACTAAGGTGCACTGAAAAATGGCCTGTGGTAGTGTAGGCGCAGGTTTTGGGCGCGTGGAGATCCATTTTTCAGCGCGCCTGCAAAAAAATGCCTTTAAAAATTTTTTGTCGAAAATGGACGTGCAGCAAAATAAAAATCGATGCGCATCCATTTTGGGTCTGAGACCTTACCACCAGCCGTTGACTTAGTGGTAAGGTCTCTTGCGTTAACCGTGCGGTACTCGCCTATGCATGTCAAGTCAGAGTTACCGCCAGATTTTTGCTGCACACCAGAAAATAAAATATATTTTCAGGCGTGCGTAGTGGGCAAGCATAAAAAATGAAATTACTGCACGGGCCACACGGTAGCCGGGCGGTAACTCTGAATTGGTGTGCATTTGGCATGCATAGGCGCCTATGCGGCTTAGTAAAAGGGCTTCTAAGTCTTGAAGGCATAATCAGTTGTGCATCTAGGGACCAGTGTTTTGTAGCATATTTATAAATGATCTAGAAAAGGAAATGACAAGTTGAGGTGATCAAATTTACAGACTGGGGACTGTCTACATGGCAGATGAAATTTAAAAGTGTAAAGTAATGCACATAGGGAAAAATAATGCAAACCATAGGCATATGATGCTCGACTCCGTATTAGGAGTCACAAGCTAAGAAAAGGATCTTGGCATCAACTGGACAACATATTGAAATCCTCAATTCAGTGTGTCAATGGCAGTAAAAAAAAAAAACAAAAAAAGTAGAATGCTAGGTATTAAGAATGGAATGGAAAATAAAACCAGTGACTATTTTATTCTATTCTATTTGTGTTTTGTATACCGCCCGTTAATCCAATAAGGATTCACAGCGGTTCACAGACTAAGAAGTTCTCTACGATTGAGGGATATACAATTAATCTATTATACAGTCAGAATCTTAACTTTCCCACTACTTTTCAAACAAATGAGTTTTCACAGCCTTTCGAAAAGCAAATATGATGGCACACATTTTGTTTTCATGGATAAAATATTCCAAAGCCTCGCCCCTTGAAATAGAAAGGAATCTTCATAAATAGACTTTGTGTATATTTTTTTTCCAAGAGATTTTATTGATTTATAAATTTTTTTACAGTACAGGATGGATAGTTCAGAAACAATAACATTAAAGTAACAATAGTTTAATAATAAAAAGAGAAAAGCGAAACAACTGCATTTGGAGACAATTACAAACAGAGGAACAGAGGCACATGGGATGCCTATACAAGCCTGGTATCAGTGTGTTTATGTTAATCAGGTGGACTCTGTGTGCATTGTAATTACTCTGCAACTGGAGACCAGACTAAGAGTTTCTTCATAATCGTACCCACAAGTTTAGCAAATGCCAACTTGAGTTTGTGGTACAACAACACTGATTGCCACCAAATGTGAACATTCAACATACTAAAGTTTTTCTAGTTGGCTAGTACCATCTGCTGGACTACAGTAATAAAGATATCGAAGAACTGTTTATGACAGTCAGGCAGCTCATGGAGAGAAGAATAGGATTTATAAACAATTATTGCTTTAGAAATCGGGTGCTGAGTTTAAAAATTTTACATATGACACACCAAACAGCATTCCAAAAAGGCTGATTTGTGGACATTCATGTATCATATGTATTAATGTACCAATTTCCATTTTACAATGCCACCAAAAGTTAGTAGGGTTTTGACCAGCTATATGTAGTTTTCATGATGTTCAAACAGCCCTGTGATAAAAGAAGAGCATTGATTGCAGGAAAATAGCTGAAGAGAGAGGTTTTAGAAGCGAAGACCACATCTTGATTTGTAGAGTCTCAGGAATTTGATGATTGGTGTCATTTCCCCAAAATATTTGCAAAGCATTGTTGTTTTTAAATCGATGAGAAAGGAGCATTTTGTAAAGAGATGAAGCTATGAGGGGCACAATCGAACATCGCCGGCGATCTATTTTGGCGGCTACGCAACAGCTGGCTGGAACCGTATTTTCGAAAAAGATGGACGGCCATCTTTTTTTCGATAATACGGTTTAGCCCGGCCAAATGCCAGAGTTTGCCGGGTTTGAGATCGCCGGTTTTGCTTTTCAGCAATAATGGAAAAAAATGCCGGCCATCTCAAACCCGGCGAAATCCAAGGCATTTGGTCATGGGAGGAGCCAGCATTTGTAGTGCACTGGTCCCCCTGACATGCCAGGACAGCAACCGGGCACCCTAGGGGGCACTTCTAAAACTGGTTAAAAAATACACAAATAGCTCCCAGGTGCATAGCTCCCTTACCTTGGGTGCTGAGCCCCCCAAATCCCCCCCAAACCCACTCCCCACAACTCTACACCATTACCATAGCCTTTATTGGTGAAGGGGGGCACCTACATGTGGGTACAGTGGGTTTTGGGGGGGTTTGGAGGGCTCAACACTTAGCACCACAAGTGTAACAGGTAGGGGGGGATGCACCTGGGTCTGCCTGCCTGAAGTGCACTACACCCATTAAAAACTGCTCCAGGGACTTGCATACTGCTGTCAGGGAGCTGGGTATGACATTTGAGGCTGGCATACAGGCTGGCAAAAAAGGTTTTTATTTTTATTTTTTTAGTGTGGGGGAGGGGGTTGGTGACCACTGGGGGAGTACGGGGAGGTCATCCCCCATTCCCTCCGGTGGTCATCTGGTCAGTTGGGGCACCTTTTTGAGGCTTGGTCGTGAAAATAAAAGGACCAAGTAAACCCGGCGAAATACTGCTTGATGCCGCTTTTTTTCCATTATCCGCAAAAGCCGGCCATCTGGTAGCCACGCCCATGCCCACCCATGCCCCGCCTTCGCTACGCTGCCAACACGCCCCCTTGAACTTTTGCTGGTGCGGCGACAGGAAAGCGGTGATGGTGTAAAAAAAAGCCGCTTTCGATTATACAGATTTCGCCGCTTTTGAGAGATCACCGGCTATCTCCCGATTTATATCGGAAGATTGCCGGTGATCACTTTCGAAAATAAGCCTGTATATGTCATAAGTACATAAGTGCATAAGTAGTGCCATACTGGGACAGACCAAAGGTCCATCAAGCCTAGCATCCTGTTTCCAACAGTGGCCAATCCAGGTCACAAATACCTAGCAAGATCCTCCAAAAGTACAAAACATTTTATGCTGCTTATCCCAGAAATAAGCAGTGGATTTTCCCTGAAGTCCATTTTAATAATGGTCTATGGACTTTTCCTTTAGGAAGTCGTCCAAACCTTTTTTAAACCCCACTAAGCTACCCGCCTTTACCACATTCTCTGGCAATGAATTCCAGAGTTTAATTACAAGTTGAGTGAAAAAGAATTTCTCTGATTCATTTTAAGTAGAGAGGTGTGGTAGCCGTGTTAGTCCACTCTTAAAGGTTATCAATAGAAATCAAACAAAATAAAACATGGAAAAGAAAATAAGATGATACCTTTTTTATTGGACATAACTTAATACATTTCTTGATTAGCTTTCGAAGGTTGCCCTTCTTCGTCAGATTGGAAATAAGCAAATGTGTTAGTTGATAGTATATATAAGTGAAGCTTCAAAGCATTTCAATGACAGTCTAGCAAGGTGGGGGTGGGTAGGAGGTATGTATGGATGCATCAAAGCATTTCATTTCATTGATAGTCTAACAGGATGGGTGTGGGTAGTTGAGAGGAGAGTGATAAACAGAGAACTACAACTTTATGGTTTATAATGGGCTAGAAAACCCAGATCCTTGTTAAGTCCTGTCTGTTGGGTGTCAAAATATTCAATCATTCTGACTTCAAAGGTCTTACGTTCCTGTATTGTTTTAAAGTTACCTTTCAGGATTCTTACTGTGAAATCACTGGTGCAGTGTCCTGGTCCTGTAAAGTGTTGGCCCACAGGGGTGGGAATCTGACTGGTACCAGCTTTCTTCATGTTGTGTCTATGTAAATTGAATCTTGTCTTAAGTATCTGGCCTGTTTCTCCAATATAGCATCCTTCGTTACATTTTATTTTGTTTGATTTCTATTGATAACCTCTGATTCATTTTAAATTTACTACTTTGTATCTTCATTGCATGCCCCCTATTCCTAGCATTTTTGGAAAGAGTAAACAGACGCTTCACGTATACCCGTTCCACTCCACTCATTATTTTATAGACCTGTATCGTATCTCCCCTCAGCTGTCTTTTCTTCAAGCTGAAGAGCCCTAGCCTCTTTAGCCTCTCCTCATAGGGAAGTCGTCCCATCCCCTTTATCCTTTACATCACTCTTCTCTGTACCTTTTCTAATTCCACTATATCTTTTCTGAGATGCGGTGACCAGAATTGAACACAATATTCAAGGTGCGGTCGCACCATGGAACGATACAAAGGCATTATAACGTTCTCATTTTTGTTTTCCATTCCTTTCCTAATAATACCTAACATTCTATTTGCTTTCTTAGCCACTGCAGTACACTGAGCAGAAGGTTTCAACGTATCATCAATGACGACACCTAGATCCCTTTCTTGGTCTGTGAATCATAATGTGGAACCTTGCATTACGTAGCTATAATTCGGGTTCCTCTTTCCCACATGCATCACTTTGCACTTGCTCACATTAAACATCATCTGCCATTTAGACGCCCAGTCTCCCAATCTCGTAAGGTCCTTTTGTAATTTTTCACAATCCTCTTGCGATTTAACAACTTTGAATAACTTTGTGTCATCAGCAAATTTAATTACCTCACTAGTTACTCCCATCTGTAGGTCATTTATAAATATGTTAAAAAGCAGTGGTCCCAGCACAGACCCCTGGGGAACCCCACTAACTACCCTTCTCCATTGAGAATACTGACCATTTAACCCTAACCTCTGTTTTCTATCCTTTAACCAGTTTTTAATCCTCAATAGGACACAACCTCCTATCTCATGACTCTACAATTTCCTCTAGAGTCTTTCATGAGGTAGTTTGTCAAAGGCTTTTTGAAAATCCAGATATGCAATATCAACCGGCTCGTCTTTGTCTGTTATTTAAGAGAGTTCTTGCCAATTGAAAGATAGATGGATCACCAAGGTTCGTATATTTCAGAATGCTTGATTTCTTTATGCAGTAACTCATTTGTAGCCATTGAAAAAATTATGAGGATGGTAAGAAAAATTTGGATTGCAAGGTCTTAAAAGGCACTGCGGGGGTCTTTTACTAAAGCTTAACTTGAGTTATCTGCAGCAAGGCCCATAGGAATAAAATGGGCTTTGCAGCAGATAACTTGAGTTCAGCTTTAGTAAAAGACCATCTAAGTCTTTAGTTTCAGTACTACTAAAATCTTTCAAAGTCCAAATACCTTTATCAGCCCTTGTCTTCCAATAGCAAGTTGTTTTCTTTAACTTGATTTTAGAGTTAAAGCAGAGAGAGGCATGGGCTGAATGATTTAGAGGATGGTAGTAACATAGTAAGTGACGGCAGATAAAGACCTGAACCATCCATCCAGTCTGCCCAACAGTCACACTCATTACCAATTCATGATTAAATCAATAATGAATGTGATATTATATGCTTTATCACAAGTCTTTCTTTGGTATTTCTGGGGCATACACCGTAGAAGTCTCACTGACTTTGTCCTGGGTTGCTGTCAAAGCCCACTCCAGCCTATCTGAATACATCTTGGCATTTGCGGGACCCAGACTGTAAAAGCCTGCCCAGCACTGTCCTCAGTCCAAGCTACTGAAGTTGCCATTGAAGCCCTTTCCAGCCTATCCTAAACTTTTTATTTTTGTTTTTTATCATCTATTTTCTAAAGAAAGTTCTCCTGTTTTCATCCCATGCCTTTTTGAATTCCGTCACTGTGTTTGTCTCCACCGCCTCCCTTGGGAGGGCAATCTAGGCATTGACCACCCTCTTCGTGAAAAAGAATTTCCTGACATTATTCCTAAGTCTACCATCCTGCAACCTCATTTCATGTCCTCTAGTTTTACTATTTCCCCTTCTCTGGAAGAGATTTGTTCTTATATTAATACCTTTCAAGTATTTAAATGTCTGAATCATATTTCCCCTGTCCCTTCTTTCCTCTAGACTATACATATTCAGGTCTTGTAATCTCTTCTCATACATCTTTTGGCGCAAACCGCATATCATTTTTGTCACCTTCGTCTGGACCGCTTCTAGTCTTTTGACATCTTTTGCAAGACGCGGCCTCCAAAACTGAACATAATACTCCAGATGGGGCCTCAACAACGACTTGTACATCAACACCTTTCTTCTGCGGGTTATTCCTCTCTTGATGCAGCCTAGCATCCTTCTGGCTACAACTGATGCTTTGCCACACTGTTTTTTGCTTTAAGGTCCTCAGACACCATCACTCCAAGGTCCCTCTCACCATCTGTATATCAACCTCTCACCTCCTAGGGTTTCTACTCCCCAAATGTATCACTTTGCACTCCTTTGCATTAAATTTCAATTGACGAATGTAAGCCCATTCTTCTAACTTTTGCAGATCCCTTTTCATGTTTTCCACTCCCTCTGGGGTGTCCACTCTATTTCAAATCTTAGTATCATCCACAAAAAGGCAAGCCTTACCTTTGAATCCTTCAGCATTGTCACTCACAAATATGTTGAACAGAATTGGCCCCAGCACCGATCTCTGAAGCACTCTGCTACTCACCTTTCCATCCTCTGAATGAATTCCATTGAACACCACCATCTGGCATCTGTCTGTCAACCAATTTCTAATCCAGTTCACCACTTTGGGTCCTAACTCCAGCCTTTCAAATTTATTTAAGAGCCTCCTATGAGGAACTGTGTCAAAGACTTTGCTGAAATACAAGTAGAGTAAGTTATGTAGTACATAAGTATTGTCATACTGGGAAAGACCAAAGGTCCATCGAGCCCAGCATCCTGTTTCCAACAGTGGCCAATCCAGATCATAAATACCTGGCAAGGTCCCAAAAATGTACAAAACATTTTATACTGCTTATCCCAGAAATAGTGGATTTTCCCCAGTCCATTTAATAACGGTCTATGGACTTTTCCTTTAGGAAGGCGTCCAAACCTTTTTTAAACTCCGCTGAACTAACCACCTTTACCACATTCTCTGGCAATGAATTCCAGAGTTTAATTACACATTGAGGGAAGAAATATTTTCTACGATTCGTTTTAAATTTACTACATTGTAGCTTCATCGCATGCCCCCATAGTCCTAGTATTTTTGGAAAGCGTGAATAGACACTTCACATCTACCCGTTCAACTCCACTCATTATTTTATAGACCTCTATCATATCTCCCCTCAGCCGCCTTTTCTCCAAGCTGAAGAGCCCTAGCCGCTTTAGCCTCTCCTCATAGGGAAGTTGTCCCATCCCCTTTATCATTTTTGTCTCTCTTCTCTGCACCTTTTCTAATTCCACTATATCTTTTTTAAGATGCAGCGACCAGAATTGAACACAATATTCGAGGTGCGGTCGCACCATGGAGCGATACAAAGGCACTGTAGCATCTTCATTTTTGTTTTCCATTCCTTTCCTAATAATACCTAACATTCTATTTGCTTTCTTAGCCGCAGCAGCACACTGAGCAGAAGGTTTCAACGTATCATCAACGACGACACCTAGATCCCTTTCTTGGTCGGTGACTCCTAACGTGGAACCTTGCATGATGTAGCCATAATTCGGGTTCCTCTTTCCCACGTGCATCACTTTGCACTTGCTCACATTAAACGTCATCTGCCATTTAGTTTGTAGAACTGCCCCATTACATCCTCCAGGTTTACACAGAATTCATTAAGTTTCTCTGACTCGTCAGCTTCGAATACCATTTCCGGCACCGGTATCCCACCTAAATCTTCCTCGGTGAAGACCGAAGCAAAGAATTCATTTAATCTCTCCGCTACGGCTTTGTCTTACCTGATCACCCCTTTTACTCCTCGGTCATCTAGCGGTCCATCTGATTCGTTTGCCGGCTTCCTGCTTTTAATATACCTAAAAATTATTTTACTGTGTTTTTGCCTCCAACACAATGCCGTTTCTTATTATTTTCAGTCGGTTCCTTCTTCCATTTTCTGAAGGATTTTCTTTTAGCTCTAATAACTTCCTTCACCTCACTTTTTAACCACGCCGGCTGTCATTTGGTCTTCCGTGCTCCTTTTTTAATACGGGGAATATATTTGGCCTGGGCTTCCAGGATGGTGTTTTTGAACAGCATCCATGCCTGATGTAAATTTTTGACCCTCGTAGTCACTCCTCTAAGTTTACTTCTCACCGTTCTTCTCATTTTATCATAGTCTCCTTTTTTAAAGTTAAATTCTAATGTATTTGATTTCCTATGAAGCGGCCCCAGCACCATTACCTCCCGCACCAGATCATGTGCTCCACTAAGGGCTAGGTCTAGAATCTTTCCTTCTCTCGTTGGCTCCTGTACCAGCTGCTCCATAATTTTACCTCCCTAGCATGTCCCGATGTTACATTTACCTAGTCAATATCGGGGTAATTGAAATCACCCATTATTATTGTGTTGCCCAATTTGTTTGCGTCCCTAATTTCCTTTAACATTTCTGCATCTGTCTGTTCATCCTGGCCAGGCAGACGATAGTACACTCCTATCCTTATCATTTTCCCCTTTACACATGGAATTTCAATCCACAGTGATTCCAAGAAGTGTTTTGTTTCCTGCAGAATTTTCAATCTATTTGATTCAAGGCTCTCCTTAATATACAATACTACCCCTCCACCAGTTCTTGTAGACATGCTTTGGTATTTGCAGTGAGCAAATTAACTTTCTGCAGTTGTGTTGAAACCTTTGTGATGAGAAGATGCAAGAGGATGGGTTTGGTTAGGGATTTTTCCAATTGTAGCCAAAGAGGTGTATACTAATTATCAGGAGAAATCCAATGACAATCTTATTGCATTATAAAAGCTCTGTGGTACATTAAAAAGTCTGGAAATAATATACCAAATATTTATTTTGGAGCCTTTAACTTTAACAATGAGATTTTAGTGAGGTTGAATTTCCAGAGGAAAAGTGATTGCATTTTTTCTCTCTGCTTATAGAAAGAGTTGTGAAATAGTACTGGAATCATGCTCAGTTCAAAGTTTATTTTAGGGGAGACTATCATTTTGATGGTTTCAAGTCTACCCCACCATGTCAAATGCAAGGGGTGTCAGGAAGCCAGAATAGATTTAAAATATTTCAGAATAGTTTCTCCATTATGTTTTATGATCTCAGTCAGGGTGGGATACAATTCTATACCTAGGTATTTGATTTTGGACTAAGACCTAACTAAGCCAAATGGTAGTATTAATTCAGAATGGGCATGCACATTTAAAGGGAGAACTTCAGTTTTGGATTAATTAATCTTATATCCAGAAATGTTTGGTTCTTTCTCTGTCATAACTTTTAAACTTTAATAAAATTTCATGGAAAAAAATGTAAAAAAAGGAAGTTATTAATGAAAAGAGACTTGAGAGTGAAAATTCTGGATTAGATATATATAGCAGTGTACCATCTGTGTAGGTTGTGATTTTGTAATCTTCTTCATTATATGACAGTCCTGATATCCTCAGAAACACATCGAAGTAGGATATACTAAAGCATTAGCTCAGAACCGTGAAGATCTCCTTCAACCCAAACGGCAGAAGAAAAATCCAGACATCGTGTGTACACTTAAATATTCATTTTTGTCAAAGCATATTGCAAAGTCCATATGCAAGCATTGGCACATTTTGGAGGGTCTTGATTGCTTCAGCAATAAAGAACTAGTAATTGCATATTCAAGAAATAGAAACTTGAAGGAATTTCTAGTCCCCTCTACTCTGCCGGATATAAGTGATCCTCTGGACAGCCTTCACTTAGGACACAGGAGATGTGGACGGTGTAGTGTGTGTGACCTTTGTATAGAGACTGCCAATTTCATCCATCTCATTACAAACAAAATCTTTATGTTGAAACATTCATCGAACTGCAATACTGCTCATGTAATTTACATCATTCAATGCCCATGCCCTCTATTATATGTGGGCAAAACTATCAGACCTATCAAAATGTGCATCATTGAGCATAGAAGCTGCATATCAAGGAATGTTCTGTCAGCACCCCTGGTTCAACATTGGCAGGCAGCTAACCACACCATAGCAGACATCAAGTACCTTGTATTTAAAACATTCACCAGAAAATGGAGGGGAGGTGACCTTGACAAACTCATATTACAGGAAGAGCAAAGGTTGATCTATGATTTAAACACTCTCAGTCCCAATGGCCTCAATAATGAGATAGACTTTCGCCCATTCTTATAGTATTAACAGTACCTTCACTCCTGTCACCATATTGACCCATAAATGTACATTCAGACAAGCATATATTTTATTATTAATTTTTGATTTTATTTTTATTTTTAATTTTTACCGTTAATGTCAGTCATGTATGTTTCATGGCATATACGCTTCATACATATTCTTATATATATATATATATATATATATATATATATATATATATATATATATATATATATATATATATATATATATATTGATTCAATCTTAATTAGATGTTATATTTTTGGATAATGATCCACGTATTTTATTTGGAATTCTCTACCATTTGTAATCGGCATAATTACTTAATAACATGTTTGGCTCTTTGATTATTTTTGGATAATTACATAACATTTGATCAACTGTATTGTTTATTCAGCTACGTGGATCATATATCAAAAACATTTTGTACAACACAACATACTGTACATTTTATTATGCTTTACGTATATCTATGTATTTTTTTTTAATATTATTGTAGTTTTTAGAGGCATTGCATATCCCACATTTACCACCTTAGTTAACACTGTATTTTAAACATATATTACTATACATGTTTGATTATATGTACATACATAGGATCCATTTTTTCATTCCAAATTTTATTCTTCATTTTTCATCATCAATCTGACCTTCTTTTCACTTTTTAACCATATTCACATACTCTTATTGCAATTATTTATTTGATTATATAGGTATTTTTCTATTGATGCGGGCATTTTAAAATTAATTTTAACATTTGAGTCATTATTCATCTTGCTCATTTTTTTTACTTTTTCACTATTTTATTTAGTGCATTTGATTTTTATTTAGTAGCACTTATTTTTCATTTAGTCGCACTTACTTTTGAGGAGATTTCATTTTTTATCGTTTTTTATTATTTTTGATATATATTTTTCCATTTCAGCTGGATTTGATTTTCGTTTTCCATTTCATTTTTATTTCTATTTTAATTTCAGCGTACATTTGAAGATTATTCAATGGCAGGATGCTTTACCTCATCAAACAGTACACTCACACATCATTCATTTTGCCCTGCGGGATGTTGTGATGTAAGCCCCGCCCAACTCACGCAAACTAGTCATAGTTCTTCAGGATATGTATATATTTTTTTATTCCGAACTTGATATATTGATTTCAAATCAGTATGGATGTCCGTACAGTGTTCCAAATCTCCTTTTGTTCAACCGTTGGGTTAATTGACATCGACGGTTACTCTGACGTCACTGTTTTTGATTTTCGCGCTATTTTTTCCTATTAAGCCACTCCTGTGCAGCCCATCTCGCCCTAACACTTCAATCACTTCTCTGTAGAATGCAGCGGTAGATGGATTATTTGCCAAACAGTCTTTTTCAAGGTATGGTTTTTTGTCTTTAGAATCTCACTGCGGTACTGTCATTTTTGTACATTGGCTTTTTGTATATTGGCTTTTTGTATATTAGCTCACTTACATGACATTTTTGATATAAATAGGTACATCACGTTTCTCTTTTTATACAGTTTCTTCCGCTAGACACTTGTTCAAAACTTGAGGTGGATCGTGATCTAAGTACTTGTCAGCGCTGCCAGACACTCGCAAAAAATGGCCAAATACATATTAACTTGAGGTGTATCGTTATCTAAGCACTTATCGGCTTCACTTGGCTTCAACTGCATGCGTGACCATATATACAATTTCTTACACTTTCTTCTGTTTTTTGCAGACCATTTTAAAGTCCTTGTCTGCAGATTTTTCATTTGTGTTTTGAGGTTAGTCTACCTTTATTTTAATTTCAATTTTAATCTTTACATTATACTTTTTTATTTTTATCTTTCATCTGTATTTTTTTTCTTTTTTCTTTTCTTTTTTTTATTTTCTTTACAGATTCCTTTATTATATCAATTGATGATCTTATTTCACTGTTGATCTCAGTTACAAGGTTAATCCTTTTCACATTTTATAAACACTATTACTACTACTACTATTTAGCATTTCTATAGCGCTACAAGGCGTACACAGTGCTGCACAAACAGAAGAAAGACAGTCCCTGCTCAAAGAGCTTACAATCTAATAGACAAAAAATAAAGTAATCAAATCAATTAATGTATACAGGAAGGACGAGAGGAGGGTAGGTGGAGGCGAGTGGTTACAAGTGGTTATGAGTCAAAAGCAATGTTAAAGAGATGGGCTTTCAGTCTAGATTTAAAGGTGGCCAAGGATGGGGCAAGACGTAGGGGCTCAGGAAGTTTATTCCAGGCGTAGGGTGCAGCGAGACAGAAGGCGCAAAGTCTGGAGTTGGCAGTAGTGGAGAAGGGAACAGATAAGAAGGATTTATCCATGGAGCGGAGTGCATGTACATGTAAAACAACACTTTTCATAAATTATGTTTTATGATTTTTATGACAATTATGGCATTTATCTGGTATATGTGTCATATTTTATATCTCATATATGTGTTTCTTTTTCATGCATTTAGTCATTTTTCTTGTTTATAGATTTTTGTTATAGGCCATTACATGCAATACGTTTTACAAAATATGACTTTTAGTATTCATATTAGCATGGTAATTATTTTGATGTTTGATATCTCATATATGTTCCTCTTTTTTGGATATTATATTTACCTAGCTCTGACTAAGACTCGCTGCAATCTCAGCTTGAGTCTGTGAAGTATCCTGAGCCACTTCCCGAGGGACTGCCACAGAGGTCAGTCTGGTGAGAGACACGGTGATTTATTTCCTATTAGTCTGGGTTTAGTGAATGGTAATTACCTGAGCAAGAGATGGGATATAGTCATAACTATGATCAGGAGATAAGCTGCTAATAACCGGGCTACCTCTTAACATAGTGTAACCTGACCAATCAGTTGTGTAATTTTACCTGGTAACCAGTAAGGAACAGAGTGTGTAGTGTGACAATATAGTTGTAATTTTACCAGCCAGTATTTTTGTATTCAGCTAAAGCTTTGCCAGAGTTTCTATATTTGTAATTTATCTATATATAGTTCTTATCTGTAATAAAGCTAATTCAGCCTGCTTTCTCAGTTTCAGTTCTTTCTCGCGGAAGTAATTGGCTAGGTTCCAAGGTTCCCTCCCCTAGACCGAGTACAGAATAATTTGTCTGCAGATAATTCTGTTTGGGGAACCTGGGTCACAGATAATTTATTATCTGTGACAAACGATCCTACAGATATGGGGGCTCGTCCGGGATCTCATAAAGTTGAGAAAAAAAGTATTCCGGTTTATTTCTTCTTCAGTGAGAGAGAACTACTTCTATGCAGATTTGTCTGTCTGTAATTTCACGTGCTGTTAAAGTCTGTATTCATTCTGCAATTCCTTGCTCTGTGTCTCTGAAACTGTTTGTCAGTGAACTGCAAGGGGGGGAGGAATTTGCCTGGATCAGGTTTCTGTGTGTTTGAAACTGACTGTGTCTGGCTGAGCAATAAATCTTGACTAATTCTGGTACGGCTTTACAGATAAGCAGTAGGAGCAGGACTGTTATTCTATTAGAGGCAGTGTTTACGTTAGCTTACACAGCAGCTACCATGACAGCTCGTAAAGTCACGCTGACCAATGTTGAGTTAGAAGCTTTGGAAATTCTGGTGTCATATACAAAAGCTAAGCCTAAACAAGAGTTGACCGTAACTTCGTTGTTTAATTTGTTCCAGAAGGAAACCCAGGAGAGTACTACAGCATACTCGGCGGCAATTAATCGAGTCATAAAAGAAAAAGCCCGCCTTAGTGTCTCAGATCTAGCAGAACTAGGCTGTATCCTACTGGCAATTAAAGAGTATGATGCACACCTTCGTTCCTCTCTACGAGCGAGTCTACAACAGATGCAGAACTCTGTTGAGACTCTAGAAAAAGATAAGGCAGAATTAATTGCTCACGCAGCTGCTTTAGGGAAGGGAGGGGCGGAAGGAAGACATGCGCAGATTGTGCTCTACTCAAAGAGAAGTGCTCTGCTATTGAGATGGAAAAATGAAAGTGGGAGGAACATGCTCTCTCTCTGTGGAGGGACCTGAAGCTGAAAGAGTCCTCTCTGTGCTCTCAAGCTCAGCGGTTAGCTGATATGGATAACGAGTTAGGAGTGACGCAAAAAGAGATAGACCGGCTTCGGTGTCTCTACCAGGAAGAGAAAGAAAACTCCCAGGGTCTCTCGCTGGTCTGCGGCTAGAGTTGAAGCAGGAGAGGCACAAAGCTAATCTAGAAGTGATTGATTTATGGGAGAAAAATAGAGAGCTTACGCAGAGGCTACACAAAGCCCTGCAGGACAATGAGGACTGTGTAAATGCCTTAGACCTGTACAAAGGAGAGTTAGACACTATGAGTAAGGAGAAATGTAGCCTGAATTATGATGCTACTGTAATGCCTATGGGGTTGCTAGACAGTGAGGATTCTCGGTCCCCCAGTCCTACGCTGGAACCGGCCAGACTGCCTGATTGGTACCTGAGATATGATCAGCAGCTGGACCCGCCAGGCTCTAAGCGAGGCTCTGGGGATCAAACTAGGTCAGCCCCTCCCAGGTACAGCACCATAGTTCCTGAGGCTCCCGACGGCATGCAGGAGCATAGACTCTGCCCAGTCAGGCCAAGGAACTCTGAAATTGGCTAGGTTCCAAGGTTCCCTCCCCTAGACCGAGTACAGAATAATTTGTCTGCAGACAGTTCTGTTTGGGGAACCTGGGTCACAGATAATTTATTACCTGTGAAAAAACGATCCTACAATACTCTATTTATGTGGGTCCAGGACCCATCTCCCTCTTTTTCTACTCCCCCTCCTGTGCATCTCTTTTTTCCTCCCTGTCCTTCACCCCCATGTCAAACTTCTCTCCCATTGTCCACATTGCTTTCTCTCTCACTTCCTTGCACCCTGGGTCCAATATCTCTCTTTCTTCCTCCCCCTTCCCATACAGCATCTCTCCCTCCCTCCCTCCCTCTTTCATGTCCATTTCTTTCTCTCTCTCCCTCCCTTCCCCTCCATGTGCAACATTTCTCCCTCTCTCCCCATAAATCTATCCCTTCCGCCATGGCCAACTTTTCTCCTTCTCTCCCTGTGCATTTCTGCCTCCCCCTCCTCCTCATATCCAACATTTCTCCCTCTCTCACCCCTATCCCTCCCTCTCACCCCACCTCCAATAATTCTACCTCTCCCTTCAACCCATGCAGCAGCTCTCCCTCCCACCCCACCTTCAACAATTCTTTGTTTCCTATCAACCCACGTAGCATTTCTCCCATCCCATAACCAGCAATTCTCTCTTCTTACACCCCTCTCTCCATCTTCAAAAATTAACCCTCTCCCCTCCCGCATGTGCAACACCTCTTTCCTTCCCTCCCCTCTACCCCCATGCATTTCTTTGCCTATATGATCCTTGGTCTGAATCTCCCCTCTCCCCGTTCACAAATGTTTATCACATCAAGTGGTTACAGGCAGCAGTAGTGATTCTCACATGCTGTGCACGGCTAACACGGAAACCTCCCCTCTGCCACATACCGCCGAGTAACAAAACATAAAATTGCATTGAGTGGAGGTGGTACGCAGTAGAGTGGAGGCTATTGGGTTAGCTGCGGGCAGCGTGTAGGAATTGCTGCCATTGCTGGCAACTCCATAATATGAGAAACATTTGTGAAGGGAAGGAGATGCAGCACCAAGGGAGCCTCCGGAGCCCAGCTTGCTCTCTCACATGCCAACTCTGTAAAAGCTGCAGAGCTTCTGGATGGGCCTGAGCCCAAATTGGGTGGGCCCAGACCCACCCGTGACTACGCCCCTGGTGTCTCACTCATTCTTTTTATACACCTCCTTTAAACATTTTTTTTACTGCTTTTTGCCACCTTCAGTTATACATACAGGATTTTGCAATTGGAGAAAAGTGTGTTCATATTCCCCTCTACATACATTTCCCTTTGAGTGTCCATGCCAATTGCTCACAATCACTGGTTTACACAAACATACATGTTGTTTGAAACTTTTTGCATTTTATATCATTTGATATTTTATATTGAGATCTGTGCTGTGTTATTGCTTTTGATGATTCAAACCCTTTTCACATTGATGTATTCACTCTGCTTGTTTGTTATTTATTTTCATGTTCCAATAATGGTTATATGTAAGCCACATTGAGCCTGCAAAAGGTGGGAAAATGTGGGATACAAATGTAACAAATAATAATAATAATAACGTGTTTATGTAGCTCTTAACTGTATAGTTTTTTTAATTTGAAACTTATTTTATTTTTATATAGTTAAATACTTTCTAGTGGGTAATCCCACTAGACGTGAGGATCACCTGGTGACTTGCCTGCCTGGTGTGAAGGTGGCGGACCTCACGCGTCACCTAGATAGGATTTTAGATAGTGCTGGGGAGGAGTCGGCTGTCTTGGTACATGTGGGTACCAATGACGTAGGAAAATGTGGGAGAGAAGTTCTGGAAGCCAAATTTAGGCTCTTAGGTAGAAAACTCAAATCCAGATCCTCTAGGGTAGCATTTTCTGAAATGCTACCTGTTCCACACGCAGGGCCAAAGAGACAGGCAGAGCTCCGGAGTCTCAATGTGTGGATGAGACGATGGTGCAGGAAGGAGGGTTTTAGATTTGTTAGGAACTGGGCAACATTCTGTGGAAGGGGGAGCCTATTCCGAAAGGATGGGCTCCACCTTAACCAGGATGGGACCAGGCTGCTGGCATCGGATTTAAAAAGGAGATAGAGCAGCTTTTAAACTAGAAATGGGGGGAAGGCCGATAGTCGCTCAAAAGCGCATGGTTCAGGATAAGGTATCTTGCAAAGATAACTCACAAACAGGGAAGATAGGGTTTCTGCATAGTGAGGTTGCGCAACAGATCGTGGTAGGCCAGGTGCCCTTAAATACAACCAAAGATTAGACAAAATATGGCAAATCATTAGTGTCAAGTTCTAAGCATCATGCAAATAGGAACAACAAACATACTCTGAAATGTCTATATGCAAATGCTAGGAGTCTTAGAAATAAGATGGGAGAGTTGGAATATATTGCACTAAATGAAAAATTGGATATAATAGGCATTACTGAGACCTGGTGGAAGGAGGATAACCAGTGGGACACTGTCATACCGGGGTACAAAGTATATCAGAGTGATAGGGTGGACCGGACAGGTGGAGGGATAGAATTGTATATTAACGAGAGCCTTGACTCAGATAGATTACAAATTCAGCAGGACACAAATCACACCTTTGAATCATTGTGGGTTGAAATTCCATTTATAAAACAGAAAAGAACGGTGATAGGAGTGTACTACCGTCCGCCTCGCCAGGATGAGCAGGTAGACGCAGAAATGATAAAAGAAATCAGAGACGCAAACAAAATAGGCAATGTGATAATAATGGGTGACTTCAATTATCCAAATATAGACTGGGTAAATGTAACATCGGGACACGCTAGAGAGGTACAATTCCTTGATGAAATCAAGGACAGCTTTATGGAGCAGCTGGTGCTGGAGCCGACGAGAGAAGGAAAAATTCTAGACTTGGTCCTTAGTGGAGCGCATGATCTGGTGAGGGACGTTATAATACTGGGCCGCTTGATAACAGTGATCATAATATGATCAGTTTTGATATCAACCTTGAAGTAACTATACACAGGAAGTCAAATACGTTAGCGTTTAAATTTAAAAAAGGAGACTATGATAAAATGAGAAGAACGGTTAAAAAAAAACTTAGGGGGGCGACTGAGAGGGTAAAAACTGTACAACAGGCCTGGACGCTGTTCAAAAATATCATCCTGGAGGCCCAGGCCAAACATATTCCGTGAATAAGAAAAGAAAGACGGATGTCCAAAAGACAGCCGGCGTGGTTGAAAAGTGAGGTGAAGGAAGCTGTTAGGGCTAAAAGAAACGCCTTCAGAAAATGGAAGAAGGAACCGTCTGAAAGTAACAAGAAGCAGCATAAGGAGTGTCAAAGCAAATGCAAGGCGCAGATAAAGAAGGCCAAGAGTGATTATGAAGAAAACGATAGCATTAGAGGCAAAAAAACATATATTAAAAGCAGGAAGCCGGCAAAAGAATCGGTTGGGCCGCTGGATGACCGAGGGGTAAAAGGGGTGATCAAGGAAGATAAAGACGTAGCAGAGAGATTGAATTAATTCTTTGCTTCGGTCTTCACCCAGGAAGATTTGGGTGGGATACCGGTGTCGGAAATGGTACTTCAAGCGGATGAGTCAGAGAATCTTACTGACTTCACGGTAAACCTGGAGGACGTAATGGGGCAGTTCAGCAAACTGAAGAGTAGCAAATCTGGACCGAATGGTATTCATCCTAGAGTACTGATAGAACTGAAAAATGAGCTTGTGGAGCTACTGTTAGTGATATGCAATTTATCCTTAAAATCGAGCGTGGTACTGGAAGATTGGAGGGTGGCCAATGTAACGCCGATTTTTAAAAAAGGATCCAGGGGAGATCCGGGAAATTATAGACCGGTGAGTCTGACGCTGGTGCCGGGGAAAAGGGTAGAGGCTATTATCAAAAACAATATTACAGAGTACATCCAAGGATATGGATTACTGAGACCAAGTCAGCACGGCTTTTGTGTGGGGAAATCTTGCCTGACCAATTTACTTCAGTTCTTTGAAAGGAGTAAGCAAACATGTGGACAAAGGGGAGTCGGTTGATACTGTGTATCTGGATTTTCAAAAGGCGTTTGACAAGGTACCTCATGAAAGGCTACAGAGGAAATTGGAAGGCCATGGGATAGAAGGAAATGTCCTATTGTGGATTAAAACTGGTTGAAGGATAGGAAACAGAGAGTGGGGTTAAATGGGCAGTATTCACAATGGAGAAGGGTAGTTAGTGAGGTTCCTCAGGGGTCTGTGCTAGGACCGCTGCTTTTTAATATATTTATAAATGATTTAGAGATGGGAGTAACTAGTAAGGTAATAAAATTTGCTGATGACACAAAGTTATTCAAAGTCGTTAACTCGCGACAGGATTGTGAAAAATTACAGAAGGACCTTACGAGACTGGGCGGCTAAATGGCAGATGACATTTAATGTGAGCAAGTGCAAGGTGATGCATGTGGGAAAAAAGAATCCGAATTATAACTACGTCTTGCAAGGTTCCACGTTAGGAGTTACGGGCCAAGAAAGAGATCTGGGTGTCGTCGTCGATAATACACTGAAACCTTCTGCTGAGTGTGCTGCTGCGGCTAGGAAAGCGAATAGAATGTTGGGTATTATTAGGAAAGGTATGGAAAACAGGTGTGAGGATGTTATAATGCCGTTGTATCACTCCATGGTGTGACCGCACCTTGAGTATTGTGTTCAATTCTGGTCGCCGCATCTCAAGAAAGATATAGTAGAATTGGAAAAGGTGCAGCGAAGGGCGACTAAAATGATAGCGGGGATGGGACGACTTCCCTATGAAGAAAGACTAAGGAGGCTAGGGCTTTTCAGCTTGGAGAAGAGATGGCTGAGGGGGAGACATGATAGAGGTATATAAAATAAT
Organism: Microcaecilia unicolor; assembly: GCF_901765095.1. Taxonomy (NCBI): domain Eukaryota; kingdom Metazoa; phylum Chordata; class Amphibia; order Gymnophiona; family Siphonopidae; genus Microcaecilia; species Microcaecilia unicolor. Next base: position 189,414,707 of record NC_044035.1, read on the forward strand.
GAGTGGAGTGGAACAGGTGGATGTGAAGCATCTGTTCACGCTTTTCAAAAATAGTAGGGGGCATGCGATGAAACTACAGTGTAGTAAATTTAAAACAAATCGGAGAAAAGGTTTCTTCACCCAACGCATAATTCAACTCTGGAATTCGTTGCAGCAGTACGTGGTGAAGGCGGTTAGCTTAGCAGAGTTTAAAAAGGGGTTAGATGGTTTCCTAAAGGACAAGTCCATAAAGCACTACTAATTGGACTTGGGAAAAATCCACAATTCCAGGAATAACATGTATAGAATGTTTGTACATTTGGGCAGCTTGCCAGGTGCCCTTGGCCTGGATTGGCCGCTGTCGTGGACAGGATGCTGGGCTCAATGGACCCTTGTTTTTTTCCCAGTGTGGCATTACTTATATACTTATCCCTGATTACTCTTGAATAAAAGATTTCAGTTAGTGCTTGCCTTGCTGATGGAGCTCTTATGTGTTGCAACAGGAGGAGGACCTGATGGCCCATGTCCAGTGCTGGGAGGGGGGGCTGCCATTCCTGAACATTACCTTGCCAAGGTGTCTCTTATTAAGGTCCATGCCCTGACAGAGTCGTTCCTCGGGGGCAGGTGGTGGTGGTATTTAAATAGGCACCTTTTGTGCCTAAGGCAGAGCTCCACCAAATGCAAAGTTTCTGCAACGCTATCATTTGGCTCTCGCCGGAGTGTCATTTTGCTCTGAATAAACATTCTGAAACATGTATCGCCTTATATGGACGTTTAACATGTGTATGAACGTCCTTACATGTACAATGCCAAATATGGATGTTCCTTACACATGCGGAGCCTTATATGGAGGTTCCGCAGGTAGAGAGGATGTTGCTAGCTTAACTAGGCACGTTTTAATATACGAGGGGACATTTGCACGATGGACGTTCTTCAGTGGATGTATCTAAAGAATGTCTTTTCTGGTTCGTCTTGGACGTTTCTATTTTAGACGTTCTTCGCCAGGATTTTGGAACATAGAGAAACGTCCATAATGTATTTCCATTATATGTGGCCGATTTGGACGTTTTTACTAAAACGTCCAAAGTTGGACTTAGACAGTAGTAGTGATCTGTTTCTTGTGACCCATCAGTGTTGTTGCTGAGTAGGAGAGTGGAGAGTTGATGCTGTGTGAAGGAGAGTGGAGAGTTGGATTGTGGTTTGTTTGCTGCTTCTGTGTGCTCCTGTGCCTCTGTATGAAACGTTTGAACCCCATATTTCCTGCACTGCCTATTCTGTTTGTCTATCTCTGAACTCGTTGACCACATCTGCTTGCCCCTATCCACACCCATCCCTTGCTGTCTCTTAGGTCCCCTTCCCTCTTGGTGTTTCCCTCCCCAACCTCACTGTCCCCAACCCAGCACACCTCCCATTGTAGCTCCTGCCTATACTGTGTTTCTCATTGTCCCTCTGTGCAGTGTCTCTGTGTTTGTGCGGTCCTTGTTTGGCAGTGTGTTGGTGCTGGGTGAGTGAGGGCTGTGTACTGGTGCTGGGTGAGTATCTCATTAAGTGGTGTTTAGTCCTGCAGTAGGTGGTGGTGTGCACAATGGTGTCAGTGGGTTGCACTTGGTGGGACACCTGAACAATAAACACGGATGTGCTAAATGAATGTATAATAAAGGCATTGCTGGATGTGGCTGAGAGTCGGGAGGTGAGGGCTAGAAGGAGGCACCCCTATCAAAGAATATTCAGGTCAAGGACACAGTTCATGGACCTTATTGATCTGGAGTGCATTAACAGGTTCTGTTTTGATAGGGCTGCCATACAGCACTTCTGTCAGCAGCTATAATCCCTCCTTCTGGCCAGGACATGAAGGAGCACTCCTATGCCAGTCTACCATAAGATTACAGCCTCCCTTGCCTTTCTTGGTACTGCAACCTTTCAATCTGTGCTGACAGTCATTGCAGGCATCACCCAGTCTGCTATCTCAGTGTGTCTCCCAGTTTCAAGATGCCTTCCTCACCCACAGCTCTGACTACATAGCCCTTCCTAGTACAGTTCAGGAGATCCGGAACACTGTGACCAAATTCTACAGTATGGATCGTTTCCCCTCAGCCATAGGGGAAATAAAGTGGATTACCTTGGCCCTCAGACCTCCAACAGCACAGGAGGCCACCTCAGCCATAGGGGAAATAAAGTGGATTACCTTGGCCCTCAGACCTCCAACAGCACAGGAGGCCACCTATAGAAACTGGAAATCATTTCACTCGATGAACATGCAGGTCATGTGTAATGCATAGGGGGGACATAGTAGATGTCTGTGCATGTTAACTGGGGTCCTGCCATGACTCCTACATTCTACACCACTCAGGAATCTACCAGAGCTTTGACCAAGGGGAAATCACTGGCAGCTGGCTCCTAGGTAAGCAGGACTGGGATTCCCTTCTCCTCTGCCTGCTCCACCCCACCAAAGGTGTCCACAGTTGTTCCCACCACCCAGCAGCCCTCTGCTCCAGATCTTATCCCTCACTCCAAGGTGGCCACAGCTAATGATACACAACCATGTCTGTAACCTTTGCTCCCTCCCTCACAGGTAATAGAAGCTACCCCCAACACACATGGTTGATGACACCAATTATGCACACCCAAAATGAGACAGAGGAGTGCTATAATGTAGCCCATCACACCATGTACTCCATAATAAAACAAACCTTTGGAAATCTGAAAAACAGATTCAGATTCCTCAAATGCTGGGGGAGGGGGGGGGAGCTGTACACCCCTGAAAAGGTCTGAAAGACCTTCAGGCCTGTTGCATGCTCATAATTTGTCCTCTCATGTCCTCTTCCCCCTCTTCACTACCACCATGCCACTACAAACGTGCCTCACAGCACACCCTTTTCATGTCACGCATTTAACCACCTCTTCCCCCCAGGTCTCTTCCTGCTTGCAGCTTTCCCACCCCTTCCTCTGGCCCAGCTGATGGCTCATGGCACTCAGGAGGTGATGGTGTCCTCACTCTCCTCTGTTGAGCTCTCACTCTTGTCTGACTCCTCTAGGCACCCAGCTGCTATGCAGCTGCTGCAATGCTGGGGAAATTCATAGGAACTGGGGGGCCTTGGCAGTTGCTTACATGACCCAGCACAGTAGTCTGTTGTGGCCTTGGTGCCCTTGCCTTGCTGTGTGAATGAGTGGCATTCACTCCAGTCTGACCCAGGTGAGATTTCTTGGTGGATCCCACCAATCTAGCAGTTGAGATGGTGACTGCTACCCTGGCTGGTGCCATCCCTGGTGACACGTGATGAGGAAGCAGAAAGTGGTGCTGCCTGGCTGCCGCTATCCCCAGTGACATGTGGTCAGGAAGCTATAGGCTGCATTGGCAGGGTATGGGTCAGGACATTGTGTAGTCCTGGAGGTGACTGTGTAGCCCAACAACTGCTGCCAAATGTTCTCCAACACCTGCCACATCTCCCCCTGCTCTTCCAGCCTCCTTTCCTGCAGCTGCAGATCCTAACACATTAGCTCCACCTTTTCCCCATGGTAGGTCACCAATGCTCTCCTCCTGTTCTTCCTCTGCAGGTGACCCCTCCCAACATACTGCTCCATTTCTGAGGGAGCCATGGTGCCCCCTCCTGCCTCCTCTGCTACCACCACTTGTTGCTCTTCCTGGATTGAAAGCTGCCCCTCTGGCTGGATGCTGGAACCCTCATCTCTGTCTGATTCAGACTCACCACCTGCAAATCAGTGGAGAAACATATCTCAATTGCTTTTGCTTAGATGTCACCATGTCACACCTCTCCTAACCACAGATCTCCATGTGCACATTGCCATTACAGGTGGTAAGGACTGGCACTGTCTGCCCACACCTTATCTATGGCATAACATCTCACAATGGAGCAGAAGATGGTTATCCTGCACTGCATACCTCACACCCCTGTAAGAAAGGCATGCACACTGTCAAGTAGATAGAGATAGAAGGAAAAGGGACAATGTGGGTCCTCTGCACTGTCAGTAGTCTAGAGGTTTACAGACAAAATTGCTTCACAAGGAAGAGGGAGACATGGGGTGTGGTGGGGTGGGAAACAAGGTTGAAATCAAAATGGGGGGGGGGGGGGGGGGGGGAGAGCAGGTCTCAAACCATCTACCTATGGGTCCTTAGACCAGTGCCATATTTCATTATGTTTTGCTTTAGGCCAATGCTCTCTGAAACCCTGGTGCTCTGTCACAGTTCACTCTCTCAGATAACTTCTAAGACTGAAATGAATAGTTCCATTCCCTCAGGTGCCTGGGTGCAAAGATCGATGTGGTGTGGATAAGCCACATTTTTCCCTCTGGGCAGTGTTCATGATAGATAGATAGATGGTGAGATACATATGGCTGTAATCATTGTTTGTGGAGTATAATCTTCCCTGTTTCCTCAGACTGTGCCAAGGCGTACTGGCCACCCACACCATAGATAGCATCTGGTCTACAGTTCCTTTTACCATCTGCTCCATGGAGAGTGAGGTTGGTAGTGTCAACTCCCTGGGGATCATCTTCTTTACATAATAGCAGAGCTGCTTCCACTTTCTCTTGCATCTTCAAATCTCTATTGTTATTAAAGACTGCACTGAGCTTGTGGCATACGGCCATCCACTCCCTTTGCTTTGTTTATGTGCCTATGCACTGTCCTTTAGGTGCAAAGAGGTTGTCATGGTGAGACACCATCTCTTTTACTGGAATTCCACTTCTGCTGCAGTAAAGTTGCTTTTTCTGCTCACTGTCCTTTCGGGCAGTCATATCATTGGGATGTGGAGGTTTGAAAATGCCAACATGGACATCTATATAGGGAATTTGGGACATCTAAGGTGCAGGAGGTTAGACTTTTTAAATTAGGATTTCCTGAATTGGAAAATGGGTCAATATACAGAGGAACAATAATGTTGGTCATTTTTAAACCAGAATATTTTAACAGGGGGAGATACCTTGTGTTTAGGACAGAACATTCCACACCTGGGAGACCAACCTGCTTATTTTCGAAGGAGATCGTCGGCCATCTCCTGAACCCGGCCAAATCGGTATAATCGAAAGCCGATTTTGGCCGGCTCCAACTGCTTTCTGTCGCAGAGCTGGCCAAAGTTAAAGGGGCGTTTCCGCAGGGTATGGAAGGTGGGACGGGGGCGTGGTTATGAGATGGCCGGCTTCGGACGATAATGGAAAAAAGAAGGCCGGCTCTGACTAGTACTTCGCCGGCTTCACTTGGTCCATTTATTTTTAGGACCAAGCCTCAAAAAAGTGCCCCAACTGAGCAGATGACCACCGGAGGGAATCAGGGATCAACTCCCCCAGTGGTCACCAACCTCCTCCCACTCAAAAAAAAATCATTTTTTTGCCAGCCTCTATGCCAGTGTGAAATATCATACCCAGCTCCATGACAGCAGTATGCAGATCCCTGGAGATGGCCGGCATCGGTTTCCATTATCAGCGAAAACCGATGCTGGCCATCTCAAACCCGGCTATCTCTGACATTTGGCCGGCCCCAACCGTATTATTGGAACGAAAGATGGCCAGCCATCTTTATCAATAATACGGTTCGGGACTGCTCTTTGCAGCGCCGGCCATATGGCCGGCGCAGTTCGATTATGCCCCTCCAACTCATTACATCTTCTCCCTGTTCTACAGGCACCAGCCATCAGAACTAATGAAGCCATTTGCAAGTGTTTCCAGTTAAGGTCAGACCTCAGACCCCAGACCCCCACCCTTCCACTCAGATATGAAGCTGACCTGAGACATCGGTTGCCTTTCCGCAGGATCTCGCTTTTGGGCAAGATGGAACCCAGCCACTATTCAGGATGGAGCCAAGGCGAATCAGTGAGGTCCAAAGTTTTTATCTCTTTAGCTAATTCTATATGTATTCCTATATGTATGTACATAGATTGAGGAAGCAGCTGCTTGCACTACAAAGCCCTCATGCTATGAGTGCAGTGGGGGGATCCAGGGTGGAGCTCAGGGCAGTAATGTCCCTCCATTGCCCCACCAAATCCTTCTACATGTTCTGTAGGCCCTGGTGCCTGAGCTGCAGCTTTTCCTGCTGTAAGTTTGGCATATTGTTGATCTGGTGCCAAATCATGAGCACCTCCTTGCATCTATGGGTTCCAGCTCCTCTGTGGGCCACCTCTCATATACTATTCCCTCTGGCTCTTGGTCTGAAGAACAGAGAGCAAACTATAGTCCAGGACGGTTCATACCTGATTTGTGGCCAGTATTGGACATGTAATTGTGTTTAAATTAAACGATTTATCTTTTTTAATTATAAAGCTATCTTTTTATCTATGCATCTTTATAAGTGCTGTATATACGTAAATATATCAGGAACCATCTGTTTGCGCCTGTAACAAAGCCCTCAGCCATGATTGCAGTGGGGGATGCAGGCTGCAGAACTGACAGCAAACTATAGTCTGAATACTGACAATAGACACTTGCTGGTTGATATCTGACTTGTGGTCAGTACTGGACAACAGACCTTTAAGTAATTTTGCTATTGTGATGTATGCAAAATGTGTGGGGGACAGCAGGGGGCATGGGGTATATTGCATTTGCCTGTTGCTGCATGCATGCTGTTGGCCTCGGAGAGAAACATGCTTAGAGGTTGCAATATCAGGTCTGTATCATGAGTTGGTGATCCCCTACTGAGGGCACCATTCCAATGCTGTCAACTTATCATATTTCCCAGGGGACACCTATGATGGGAACCTGCATGCAGGGATAATATTGGGCCAGCAGGATGAAAGTGTTCACAGGGTTATGTGTCAAAACTTTCAGCCCCATTAATACTATTTGTGGTACAGACTGGATATCTTTAAGCAGCACAGACCTAGCATATGCACAGACTGTGAGCCATATGGCTACAGAGATAACACCTAACATAAGTGCACACAAAAGATCTATCGCTGCTATAATAAATCAAAACAATTTTCATACAAGAAGGTATCTTCGGACCATCAGAGGTGGTACTCCGCTGTTAAGTATTGGTGCAGCAGCAATTTTCACCTTTTTTGTCATCAGTCCATGATTTTATATATTTAGAAAAAGTGTTAAGTTTTCTTTATAGCTTTTAAACAACACTCCATTAATGCTTAAAATTAAAGTAAGTTTGTACTTATCTTTAGACAAAGGTTTCAGGGGACTTTATCATTCAACGGTTTTTATTGATGACTGAACAAAGCAACGAAAGTACACAATTTTCCAACAATGTTCCAACTTTAACATAGTGATCATTCCCATGTAGTGCACAAATGTCATCAGGTTTTAACTACTAAAACTCTACCCATACCCCCCCCCCCCCCAATTCTCTGTAATTTCGACATCAATTTTATGAAGAATCCAGCATTAGGTAAGAAACATAGAATCGGATTCAAATGCTTGTTATCCCAGTACCATAGTTCTCACACCCCTCCCCCCCTTTACCCCCTCTCCCTCCCCTCCCCCACCATAAGGATCATACCCTATTAATAAAGGGGTCGAATATCACCATCTATTGTTATATATCTCTCTCATATATGAGTGATGGGTTCTCCTAGCTGATTGACAATAGAAGTACGAGCACGAGGTGCAAGGGCTTGAATGTAGCATTTACAAATTAAATAAAACTCTCTTTGTTTTTTAAATTTCAGGTGTACATCTTGTAATTCCATTAACAGTAAAGCATGTAGTCTGTTACGCCACTGCCAATATGAGGGAGCTTGTTGTTTAACCCAGTTGACTAATATACATTTTTTACCAATTAAAAATGCCTTCTTATATAGTAATAGATTATGATGGACAACACCAGCCCCCGACAGAACATCCACCCCCAACAGAGCATTCTCTGGCAGTATCGAAACGTCTTGTTCAATATTTGTCCCAAAAAATGAAATAACTTCGCCCAAAAGTTCTTTATCTTTGGGCAATCCCACAGAGCATGATAAAAAGTACATTGGATAATACATTTACCACATTGAGGCGATTACACACCTCCCATTTCATGCAATCCCAACTTAGATGTATACGCTCTATAGATCACTCTCCCTTGACATTCCCTAAGCTCAGCACTGTATATTCTTTGTGGAATTTGCCGCATGCTTCTCATCAACATTTGTGTCGTGACCTCTTTCTGTAAGTCTTTCGACCATTTCACCGTAAGGCGATTCAGTTCTCTATGCATACTACTCTGCATAAGCCTTTTATGCAGTATTGATATAGAGGTGGCCTCGTCAGTGGGCATTTTATATAGCTTTTCTATCATGCTGGGCACATCAACAGCAAGAGACGGTTTAGGAATAGTTGCAATATAATGAGAAACCTGCTGATATGCAAATTTGTCCACCCATACTAATTCTCCAAACCCCAGGGATTTCAACCTCTTGACATTACCAGCGGAATCCACTATGTCTTGTATAATGTTAATCCCTCTATTCCGCCAAATCCTGAATCTTGGGTTATCCATACCCGGAAGAAATTCTCCATTCCCTGTTATGCGTCAATCCTCCAAGTGTGGCCTAATTCTCTCCATACCGCTCTAAGGGGTCGAATCAGTGTGCTCCCCCTTAATTGCACTGGCAAAGTAGATTGTTTTGCCTGCAGCACATACTGTAATCGTAATGGGCAAACTCACTCCTCCTCCACCTCTCGCGGAGTATAATGTGATGTTCCCATCAGCCAATCCCCTAAATGTCTCAGCAAACATGCCTGATTATAGCGTTGTAGATCCAGAACTCCAAAACCTCCCCTACCCCAAGTATCCATCATGTTTTGCCAATGTATCTGTGTATCTCTTATTCCAAAACATTTTTGAGAGCATTCCCATCAACCTCCTCCAATCTCTTTTTTTTTTTGTTCCAATATTTTTATTGTGTTTTGTAGTCAATAACAAATGGCTAAAATAAAAGTAAATAACCAGTATAACAGATTAACAATAACAAAGCATCAGCATACATGTTCAGACTAAGATTATACAAGAATTATTGCTATAACAAGTCATGATCATACATAAATTCAACTCTAAGAGAGGTTATTATGTAGTTGATCTAGTAAAGAAGTCCATATTTTATTGTATTTAACAAGTGAGTTATGTTTTTCAGCCGCAGCATATTCATATTTAGCTAATATACACACAGAATTCCACCAAGTTAAATACGTTACTTTGGTAAGGTCTTTCCAACAAAAGAAAAGGGTTCTTAAGGCTTGATGTAACATTATGTCTAATAATTGTGCTTGATATTTGTCTAGTGGTGATTGTATCATTAGGGATCCAAATATGACTATGTTATATGTTAAAACATCTTGAATATTCAAGGTAGATGATATTGTGTTCCATACAGAGTTCCAATAATCTTGAACAAATGAACAAGAATAAATAATATGTTTGAGATTTCCAACATCCTTTTCACATGTCCAACATTTATTCATATTATTTTTGTTTTTTGTCGTATTCATTTTGGCGAGTTTAGCTGGAGTCCATAGGGCCCTGTGTGCTAGGTAGAACATGGATTGTGAAATGGACGCTGATTTGGTGGTATGAGTACTTTTGAACCAGAATTTTTCCCATTCTTTTTCATTTAGTTGGGTGTTTAGATCATGTTCCCATGATTGCATGGTACTAGTTGGTGAGCTGAATTTAGCTAATTGAAGTATTTTGTACCATGTAGATGCAACTTTTTTGGAACACATTAATGATTTGCAGAGTTTCCAGCAAGTGGGGAACTCAGTAGTTAATATATCTAATGTATTAGTTACACAATGTTTGAGTTGGATCCATTTATAGTGTTGAGAATTTGTGAGGCCAAATTTTATACATAATTGGGAAAAGGGAAGCCAAGAGTGATCTTTTATGACATCATTAAGGGACCAAATGCCAGCTCTTTTCGAAGCAGTCCAATTAATACAAGAGTTGTTAATTTTGAACTTTGGATTATTCCAAATTGGGATGTATATGGTATGTGTTAAGGGGTGTGTAAGAACTGAATCAAGTTCTTTGAAAACTGTTTTAAGAGTTTTAAACAAAACATTGGAAGAGATTTTAGTCTGTTGAGACCAAGGAAAGAAATGTGTTGGTGTATCTGGTTGCTTTAGTAGTTCAAGATGGAACCATGGTGAAGTGATGTGTTGTTCCTTATCATACATATAAGCTGAGTTTTGTTTTAAAAGAAAGGATATGTGGTATTCATAGAAACTAGGGAAATTGACACCACCTTTTAGTGAGCAAGCTTTCAATTTTTTAACAGAAATTCTAGGTGTTTTATTACTCCATAAAAATTGTATTCGTTTAGCTTCAATTTTCTTATATGTTGAAGGATTCAGTAATACAGGGAGCATACTAAGAATGTAATTAATTTTTGGCACTATCATCATCTTTATAGTTTCTAGTCTACCCCACCAGTTGAGCCTTAAAGGGGACCACTTTTGAGTTAATGTTTCAGTGATTTTAATTATATTATCAGAATTATATTTAATAGTATCTTCAATAGTGGGGCCGAAAAGAACTTCCAGGTACTTAATTTGATTTTCATTCCATTGAAAATTATATTGTTTAATAACATGTTTCAAATGTACACAGTTTATAGGCAGAAGTTCAGTTTTTGTGGTATTTAATTTATAACCAGATATTTCAGCAAATTTAAAGATTAAACACAGGATGGTGAGGTATTGAGGAAGGAGAAGTGAATAATAGAACATCGTCCGCGTATGCTGCTAATTTAATATTTTGTTGACCAATTTTAGCACCGTGTATAAGGGGATGTTGACGAATAGCTGTTAGTAATGGTTCTAGAGCTAAATTAAATAATAATGGTGACAATGGGCAACCCTGTCTAGTGCCTCTTGTTGGAGTGAAAGGTTTAGAGATTACATCATTTATTTGAATATATGTAGTTGGGGAAGTATACAAGACCTTTATTATATTAATTGATTCATCAGATAAACCATACCATTTCAGTACTTTGAACAGATATGGCCATTCTACACGATCAAAAGCTTTTTCAGCATCAAGTCCTATTGCAACCAAAGGATCTGAGGTTTCTTGACCATGTATTAATATATTAGAGAAAATTCTTGTGTTATCTGAAGAGGATCTCCTATTCATAAAACCAGTTTGATCTGGGTGAATGAGTTTGGGTAAAAAATGTTGTATTCTCTCTGCAAGAATTTTGGCAAATATTTTGGCATCTAAGTTTATTAAAGATAATGGCCTATAATTTTGCACTAAACTGGGATCCTTATTAGGTTTCAGTAATACTATAATATTGGCTTCAGTGAAAGAGCCCTTGATGTTACCAGTTTCTATCATGTAGTTGAAATAATCACATAAAATTGGGGATAATATGGATTTGAACGCTGCATAAAATTCAATCGGTATTCCTTCTGGTCCAGGTGCCTTTTTTATCGCCATGCTTTGAATAGCAAGATTAATCTCATTAACTGTGATCTTTTTTGAGAACATCTCATTATCTTCTTCTGAAACAGTGGGATGATCTAATTTTTCTAAGAAATCGTAATTTAATGACTCAATATCAATGTCTGAGGTATATAAATCTTTGTAGAAAGATTGGAATCTATTTGCTATGTTTATATTATTTGTTAAGGGGACATTGTTCTCATCTTTGATTAAAGAGATGGTGTTTTTCTCTTTACGGACTTTCAAATAATTGGCTAGAAGATGTCCAGCTTTATTGCCTTCATAGTAATATAATGCATTGTTTTTGAAAATATCCTTGCTAGCTCTAGTTCCTAGTAGAGTATTATATTTGAGTTTGGATGCTTTAAGTTTTTCTAGTGTAAATAAATTGCTAGTATCACTTATATGTGCTAGTTCTAAAGATTTTATTGTATTTTCTAATTCCAATATTTCTTTGTTTAATTCTTTATTTTTAGAGGCTGTAAATGTTATTATTTTCTCTCTGATAAACGCCTTAAAAGCATCCCAAAAATTATACCAAGAGGTATGACTTGGCAAGTAAAAGCTAAGATATTCACGCATCGCATTAGATATATTTTCTATAAAACTAGGATTAGTTAACAGTGTGGAATTAAATCTCCATCGAGGATTATATATTGATGTTTGGGTTATGTTGAGCTGTAGTGCAATATGTGCGTGATCAGATAATAAAATATTACCAATATCAGTTTTAAGGACGTCAGGAATCAAAGATGTCAATATTAAAAAGTAATCTATCCTGGAGTATGAATTATGGGGATTTCAATAAAAGGTATAATCCTGTTCTGTCATGTGTGTTGCTCTCCATATATCACAAAGTTTAAATTGTGTTATTAAATCAAGAAGATTTTGTGTTGCTTTGGGTGTTTTATAATTATAATTAGATTTTCTATCAATAGAGGAATTTAATATGAGATTAAAGTCACCCCCTATAATATAAGGTGTGTCACCTACAGCTGCTAACATATCTGCTAGTGACAGAAAAAATTCAGGTGAATCTAAAGTTGGTGCGTAAATATTAACTAACGATATTATTTTGTTGCATATTTTTATATTAATGTTAGTCCATCTGCCCATGTTATCATTTTTATGGGAGAGTATCACTAAATCCTTATGTTTTTTTATTAAAGTCATGACACCATTTTTGTTCCCAATTGCTGATGAAAAGATAGGAGGAAGGAAATTTTTTATGGAAATCTTATTAGCTTCAGTATCTGATAGGTGGGTTTCTTGCAGCATAATTATATCAGGGTTTAATTTGGTGATATAGTTCAGGATTTTTTTTTCTTAATAGGATTTTTTAGACCCTTTACATTAAAAGAGATTATTTTAATTACCATAGAAATTATTTATGTAATATTCTCGACGACTTAGTCTGATGTAAACTCCTTGAGTTGTAAAGAAAGAGCGAGCAATATTTGATAATTGTGAGATAAAATAGTCTGAACATGTAATGATGCTAATCTTGTGCAAAAATAACAAGAATATAAGCACAAGTGTAATGAAAAAGGATGATAAGCACATATTAAGGTGAGAGAAAGAATGTTACACCTATGAGACTCCCACCATTTAAAAAAGAGCATATTAATATGTAAAATAGTAATATTGGCGGTAAATATGTCTTTTAATCATATCTGATATCAGAGATTGTAGATAGGTCTACAATCTAGCCTGCCCCAATTTGACTGCCCTACTCTGCTGCTAAGGATGAATTAGGCAGTAAAATACCATTTAGCTGATCAGTACTGTATTTGTGTCTTATTGATAAAGTGTCATTAGCTCTGTATGTGATCTTAACAGCAAGCGTCATGTTAAACAAGAAAGCAAGTTGGTAAGAGATAACATCTAGCTCAGATGATTAGCAAACAATTCTAGTTCCATTCATATGGAGACAGAGCAGAAAAAGGATAGTTAAATAATAGTTTTGTACTTGCTGTTGCGTTGTAAATCATCTGAGTTAATCTCATTAAAGTTCTTTCTCTGAGGCTTAATAGCAATGTAGAGAGTGCAATAGAAAGTTAAACCACGTCTTTGAAGTTGTAATTGTTTTTGACTCAATTAGCAAAATCTTATATTTTAACAATTCACAGATAAGTTTGCACGCTATGTCATTTACTCAGCACAGAGAAAGGGAAAACTCCATTATCCATGCTGTTAAATTTGGTGAGATCTGTGATTATAATAGCAATAGTGTGATTTTTAGATCTAACATGGCAGCGCGGGAAAAAAAAAAGAAGCCGCCTAATGGCTGACTGTATAACACCACAAGCACTGTCCTCAAAGTGTAATTAAACCGCAAAAATAACATTCTAATATAACATTACCTAGATCACATCTGATCTTAGACGAGTCCTAGGTTTGTTTTGTATTGTAAACATCTTAATAATACACAGTGTAGTCCCAGTTTTCCATATAACACATTGTTGAATTTGATAGGCGCTGCAGTGCTAGAAAACAGCTCGTTAGAAAAGATTTATAATATTATAAGCATTGCTATCAGAGGAAAGTGATTTTGATATCATAACACATGTTCCTAATAACATGTAATATTCTCTGGCATGAGCACAAGCGCATGTTATTCAGGTTTAATGAGCACTGTATCTGTGTTAATATTAATATGAGTATGCTACCCTAAGCAATAGCGTGGGAAGAAATACAAAAAAAAAATTATGATCTAAATAACACCATAAACTCTGTTAACAGGGTTTAAGTGAAACATTAAAGATAGCATATTAATACAGCATTACCTTATTCTCATCTAATTAGAAACATAGCATGTGCTTGTTTAGTATTGTGATCATTTAAATAAAGCCTAGTACAGTCTCAGTTCTTCAGATATCATGGCGATAGGTTTAACAATCGCTGCTGTGCTAGAGAGCAGCGTGGTAACAAAATGTTATACTATTATGTACACAGCAACCAGAAAATATGATTTTGGCAGCATAGAAAACTGTCCCTAATAGCATGTATTCTTCACTGGCAAGGACATAAACACTAGACTATTCGGTTTTGGTGAGCGCTTTAGATGTGTTAATATTTGTATGAATTCATGCTTCTTCAAAGAATAGCGCGGGAAAAGAGAGAAGAAGAGTGCCGCCATGTTGTGGACTGCATAGTCCTGCTTGCACTGCCATCTTAGATCGTTAAGTTAAAATAAACAATAAACCTGACATTACAACTTTTAAGCTTATGATAAATACATTTGACTTACAAATATATCGTCACTGAGTTGTGATTATATGTAAATTTGTTTCCAAGAACCATGTAAGCAACCTCAAAGAAAATTTAAACAGCAATGCTGTTCTATTAAGTATAGTAGTAGACAATTCTAACTACAAATAAATGAAGGCAGAGCGGAGATAGAGTTGTTAGATAACAACTTGTCAGGATACTCATCCAGGTAATTAGCCAGGTCTTCAGCTTCTTTGTGTTACTCTCAAAGTGAAAGATTTAGTTTGAAACCTGACTCCAAGAAAAAGTAAATCTTGTAAACATCGTTAACAGGAGCTCTATTCATTTAAACTGATCTGAAGTGTGAGAAAAACAACTGGCCGAGGGCTCAGACTCTGTTCACATGTAAGCAGGGGAGAAGGATTGAAACTTGATTAACAACTTATCAAGATGCATCAATCTTGCTTGGGGATATTTCATCCAGGAAATTGGCCAGATCTTCAGCTTCTGTGAAATCCTTGGTTTTGTTATTGCTCGTGACTCTCATACAGTGCAGGATAAAAAATGCCAAATCTAGCATTTAACTCTTTCAGCTTGGGACGAAAGGCCAAGAGGGATTTTCTTTGCTTGATGGTGTTCTTGCTGAGGTCTGGAAGGAAATGCAAGGTCGATCCTTCATATTTTATAGGAGCTTTGATTTTTGCTTGTTGCATTATCTCAGATACTTGATTATATCTGAGAACTTTGAGCACTACTTGCCTCGGGTATCTGTCATGAGGGCTCCGGTAAGTCGGCACTCTATGTGCTCTTTCAATTTCAAAGTCTTTATTGAATTTTATATTTAGTATTTCAGGTATGAATTTTTCCAGGAATGAAGACATATTAGAACCTTCAATTGTTTCAGGTAAACCAAGTATACGAATATTATTTCGTCTTGCTCTGTTATTACCATCTTCCAGTTCACGTTCTAATACAGTGATTCTCTTGTATTGACGCTGAAGTGTTTTGATGTTCTCTTCAGCTGCTTTAGCTTTGTTTTCAAGGATTTCGACTCTATTATTGAATCTCAATAATTCCAATTTAAGGGTGGAAACATCCTCTTTAATTTCTGTGACATCACCTTTGGTTTCACACATGAGTTCTTTTAAGCAGCGTATTTCTTCCAGTATAGCTGCTGCATTTTCATCAGAATCAATGGCGGTATTCTTTTGTGGAGATGCAGGCTCTGTTGTGTTCCTTTTACCTGCTTTATTTGAAGTCATCTTTTATAATCACACTATCAGTGTTGATTATTGTACAGTATTGTACAGAATAAGAAAGAAAAAATAGAGTTCCTTTTTCTTTTTCTTTTTCTTGTTTTATTTTCTTGAGTTATATTGACTTAGGTGGGAGCTCGGTTAACACACGTCCTTCTCACATGGTGCTCAGCAGCACCCCCCCCCCCCCTCCAATCTCTTTTAGTAAAATATAACGACAAAATCTGAAAGCAATATAACCACTTTGGAAATAGTATCATATTAAATAAGGAGATCCTACCTAACAAAGATACCGGGAAAGTGGACCACCTCTCCAAGAGCTGCTTTGTAAAATCAAACAACCTAGCCACATTCATCTGATACAATTGTTCTGGGTCCCCCGGTAGTTGTATACCTAAATACAGAAATGAGTTATCAGTTCTCTTAAGTGGGCAGTTCAGCTGAGCCCACTCTTTCTCTGTCATATATAATGGTTGAATCTCAGATTTATCTAAATTGAGGCAGAATCCCAAAAAGTCTCCAAATTCTTTAAAAATGTCCAATATAGCTGATAGAGATGTCTTCGGTTCCTTTAGAATAACCAATAAGTCATCTGCGAAAGCAGGTATCTTAAAATGTTCGGAGCCTATGAGAACTCCCTGTACATCTGCCGTACCCATGATATCACGAATTAGAGGGTCCAAAGCCAGCACAAATAAGAGAGGCAACAGTGGGCATCGCTGCCTGGTACCTCTTGCTGTTGCAAACGTTTGGGAGATCACCCCATTCACCAACACCTCAGCCACAGGTCTCTGATAAATTGCTTTAATTGCCTTCTTAAAAAACCCATTCACTCCATATGCATCCAATGCCGCAAACATGAAATCCCACTTAACTCTATCAAATGCTTTGTGAGCATCAAAGCTGACTAATACTGAGGGTGTGTGTGCATACTTTAGATGTTCCAATGACAGCAGTATCTTTCTCAAATTCTTTGCCACCGATCGTTCTCGAACAAACCCCACCTGAGGGTCCAGAACCAAATGGGGCAGAAATTTAGCCAATCTATTTGCCAAGATCTTTGCAAACAATTTAGCTTCAAAAGATAATAAGGATATTGGTCGATACGAGTCTGCCCAATTCGGGTCTTTTCCCGGTTTTAATAATACAATTATCTGCGCTGTTCTCAGCGAGCTTGGAAGTTCTCCTCTTGTAACATATAAATTAAATACCGTTGTCACACAAGCCACAATTTCTTCAACCAAGATTTTAGACAGTTCTGAAGAAAATCCATCCACCCCTGGAGATTTATATAATGGGCTATCCCTTATACACCAACTAACCTCATCTTCAGTAATAGCCCATTAAGTACGTCTTGTTGGCTTCTCGTAAGCTGAGGGATTTCTTGCCCCTCTAGGTATGATGCCGCCTCTAGTCCTTCTTCTTCCGGTGAAGAATACAAATGGGTATAATAGGTTTCAAACACCTTATTAATGTCTTCGTTTGTGTGATGATATACTCCATAATTATCTTCAATCTGAGAAACCCATCTTCTTCCCCCCTACTTGGTTAACTAGCCTCGCTAAGAGCTTCCCCTGTTTATTAGCATGCTTGTACATCTGATATCTATAATACACCAAAGATTTTTGCGTTTGAGATTGAATCAGTTGATTCAATTCTACTTGAGAAGTCATTAATAATTTATTATATGTGATGGATTGTGTCCGGCCATAAATCTGTCTAAATATCCGTACTCTCGCTTCCAATCGCAACATCTCAGCCTCCTTGACTTTCTTTTTATGCGCTGAGTATGATATAATGTGACCCCTCAACACAGCTTTGGCTACCTCCCAAAAGAGTATTGGATCTGACTTAAAGCTTTCTTTGTTAAACTCTGCATATTCTCTCCACTTGGCTTGCATGAATGAGTGAAACTGTAGATCATAATATAAAGCTCTCGGGAACCTCCAACAAAAAGGCTGCTGTGGTTCCTTACACCAGTCTAGTGTGATCCACATCATAGCATGATCTGACACTTGTGTGGGACCAATCTCCGCCTGTATCAGTAGTGTCACAGTACTCTGAGAAATTAGTAAATAATCTATACGCAACTGTGTACCATGCGCCCTAGATAAATGGGCGTAATCCCGCTCTCCAGGATGCAACAATCGCCAAGAATCCAACAGCTCCAATGCCGAGCATACCCATGGCACTCCTCTAGAGTAATTCACTGGTCTGACCCGTGAGGGGCCAGTGCTGTCCACCAGTGGATCAAAAACCATATTAAAATCCCCTCCCATTATTACTGGCATTTGTTCAAAGCTTTGTACTTGCTTGATAATATTCTGCAAGAACTTTTTGTCATATTGATTGGGCGTGTAGACATTAACCAACAGCATCGGTTTGCTATTTAATGTAATTTGTTGAATTATATATCGGCCTTGTGAATCAATAATCCTCCGATTCATCACGCACTGCAACCCTTTACGAAACAATATAACTACCCCTGCACATATAGGCACAAATGCTCGTCTCGCCGTCGCTACCTCCTGGAAGGTGCTTTGCACCCCATCGCGGTAATCACAGATCACAAGAATCTCCTATACCTTCAGGAAGCCAAAAGATTGAACCCAAGGCAGGCACGCTGGTCATTATTCTTTGCCCATTTTAACTTCCGCCTGGTGTTCCGACTGGCCAGAAAAATATGCAAGCTGATGCCCTATCCAGGGCCTTCAACCCTTCTGAAGAACCTGAAGAGTGTCACCCTATGCTCAATCCTGCCTGCATTACCTCCATAACCTTGGTCTTGCCCAAATCTATGAGAACTTTCGTGCCACCTCAATCCTGAAAGAAAGTCCTCAAATGGGGACACTCCTCCACTTTTGCTGGTCACCCTGGTTACCGTAAGACTTTTCATTTAATATCTCAGAATTATTGGTGGCCTCGCATGGCTCAAGATATCTTACATTTTGTTTCTACTTGTCCCACTTGCGCCCGGAACAAGTTCCCTCCTGGCAAGCCATGGGGACTCCTGCAGCCTTTACCAGTTCCGCAACTCCCATGGCAGGAAATATCAATGGATTTTGTTACTGAACTCCCTGAATCCCAAGGGCACATTTTCCCGGATGGCCCATTTTATCCCCATGAAGACCCTTCCTTCTGCTGCCACCCTTGCCACGGCCTTTATCCAACACATTTTCTGCTTACATGGTCTCCCTCTGCGAATCATTAGTGATCGGGGCTCTCAATTCACTTCAAGGTTCTGGAGAGCCCTGTGCTCTACCTTCAAGATTACCACTCACTTTTCGTCTACCCACCCACAGATCAATGGCCTCGTGTAATGGGTCAATCAAACTCTCAAGGCCTTCCTACGGATGTACACTAACAGTCGACAGGATGACTGGTCCGCATTGCTCCCCTGGGCAGAATTCGCCTATCACAACAGGTTTCATACTGCCTCTCATACCTCACCATGTGTATGGATGCCATCCTCAACTGCCGCTTCCAATCCCTCAGACACAAGCCTCGCCTCTGCTCCACCGGACTCTCACTGATATTCAGGATATCTGGGCCAAGGTCCAGCAACATCTTCAGCGAGCCTCGGCTAAGTACAAGCTCTTCGCGTACTGAAAAAGACGAACTGCGCCAGTTTTTTAACCTGGACAGAAGGTCTGGCTCAGCACCAAATACTTGAGGCTTCACCTACCCTTCTTCAAGTTTGCTCCCCGATTCATAGGGCCATTTCAAGTACAATCTCGGGTGGTGGCGGTCACTTACCGTCTCCAGTTACCAGCTAACCTCAAGGTTCACAATGCCTTCCATGTAGCCCTGATTAAACCATTTTTAACTTCCAGATGGCATCCGGAACCCAAGAAGATCATCGTTCCTGATTCCGAGCCTGACCCTGAATTTGAGGTAGAGGGGATTCTAGACTCCAAGCGTCAGAGAGGGCGACTATTTTATCTGCTATCCTGGAAACATTTTGGCCCGGACAATTCCTGGGAGCCCGCTGCTAACGCCCACGATACTGACCTGATTTGCGTTTTCCATGACCACTACCCACTGAAACCCGGACCTAGGCAGAGGGGGGTCCTTAAGGAGGGGGTACTGTCATGTCCCCTACCTCAATGCAAGCTGCGTCCTTGGGTTGCGTGGGGTCCCGTTGACACGCACACTTGACTGGCACTGCCTGAGCCGTGTGTGTGTAGTCCTCTCTGGGTTTGTTCAGAGAGCAGTGGTTGCAGGCTCCTTAATTGCTTTGCTTCCATGCACCTGTTTCTGCTCTCTCTCTCTGCCTGGCTTCCAGGCTCCTTGATTGCTTTGCTTCCACCCACCTGGGTCTGCTCTTCCTCTGCCTGGCTTCCCTTGCTTCTCTCCTATTGGTCTTCCGGTTCCTCCTTCGCCTGCTCTTGTCCTATGGCTGTGCCCCTTCTCCCTGCTGATGTCAGACACCCACACTTTAACAGCTGAGCTCTCCCTGGGCTCCGTGCTTCAGCTTCTACTTTGGTAGATGTTTCTAACTCTGTAGTCTGCTTCTTATCTACTGGTCCCTCGTTGCTGACTTTGCCTGTACCTGTATTACCCTTTGTCATGTCCCCTACCTCAACGCAAGCGGTGTCCTCGGGCTGTGCAGGGTCCCATCGACACGCACACTTGACTGGCACAGCCCTGAGCCATGTGTGTAGTTCTTCTCTGGCTGCAGGCTCCTTGATTGCTTTTCTTCCATGCACCTGGCTCTGCTCTCTCTCTTTGCCTGGATT
This sequence comes from Microcaecilia unicolor, assembly GCF_901765095.1. NCBI lineage: Eukaryota > Metazoa > Chordata > Amphibia > Gymnophiona > Siphonopidae > Microcaecilia > Microcaecilia unicolor. Next base: position 189,435,277 of record NC_044035.1, read on the forward strand.
CCAGGCTCCTTGATTACTTTGCTTCCACCCACCTGGGTCTGCTCTTCCTCTGCCTGGCTTCCCTTGCTTCTCTCCTATCGGTCTTCTGGTTCCTCCTTCCCTGCTCTTGTCCTATGGCTGTGCCCCTTCTCCCTGCTGATGTCAGATGCCAGCACTTTATCAGCTGAGCTCTCCCTAGACTCTTTGCTTTGGCTTCTACTTTGGTAGGTGTTACTTGCTCAGTAGTGTGCTTCTCCTCTACTTTGTTCTTCATTGCTGACTCTGCCTGTACCTGGATTACTCTTGTGTCTGCTGCCTGCCTACTGACTCTGCCTGTACCTGGATTACTCTTGTGTCTGCTGCCTGCCTACTGACCTTGCCTGTACCTGGATTACTCTCGTGTCTGCTGCCTGCCTACTGACTCTGCCTGTACCTGAATTACTCTTGTGTCTGCTGCCTGCCTACTGACCTTGCCTGTACCTGGATTACTCTCGTGTCTGCTGCCTGCCTACTGACCTTAACTGTACCTGGATCACTCTCTTGCCTGCTGCCTATCTGGTTGTCACGTTCCTCACCCCGCTTCCTGCTCCATCTCGTAAGCCCTGAAGGCCGCCCGCACCTAGGGGCTCTCTGGGGAACGGCAGTCAGTGCAGGTGAAACCCGGGGTTGTCCGGCCGCCAAGCAGAACCTGGTCCGAGTACCGGGCTCAACAGCGCTCTACTTGGTACAAGAACTCACAGGTCTGACACCTTTCTGCCTGCCTATTGACTTTCGCCTGTACCTGGATTACTCTATTACCTGCCGCCTGCCTACTGACTCTGCCTGTACCTGGATCACTCTCTCGCCTGCTGCCTGTCTGGCCATCACGTTCATCCCCCCCTTTTCTGCTCCATCTCGTAAGCCCTGCAGGCCGCCCGCACCTAGGGGCTCAACCTCTGGGGAATGGCGGTCAGTGCAGGTGAAACCTGGGGTTGTCCAGCCGCCAAGCAGAACCTGGTCCGAGTACCAGGCTCAGCAGTGCTCTACTTGGTACAAAAACTCACAAGTCTGACATCAAGGTTGCCACCCTCCCACCCACTAACCACTGAATCAATAATTCTCCAGCACAAATCTGTGGATACTGGAAATTCTTCATTAGTTCTTTTCTTTACAGGGATTTACCTTGAAAAAGCTGAAGCAAAACACTTGTTAGTATAGAGCCCCATATGAACCGAGTTCGAATTTAAAGTTCCCTGAAACCTTTGTCTAAAGATAAGTACAGACTTACTTTAATTTTAAGCATTAATGGAGTGCTATTTAAAGGTATAAAAAAAACTTTAAACTTTTTCTAAATATATAAAAGCATGGACAGATGACGAAAAAGGTTGAAATTGCTACTGCACCAATACTTAATAGTGGAGTACCGCCTCTGATGGTCTGAAGATACCTTCTTGTATGAAAGTTGTTTTAAGATAACAGCGATAGATCTTTTGTGTAAGCTTACATAGTATTCTTGCTGTTGAAAGATATATATTACATTGTGAGTATTTTTGGTTACTTATACCTGACATAGGTGACCATTCACTCCTTTTCTATGACCCACAATGCTGTGTATCTCAACTGATGTATCTGATCATGTCTAGGTATGTGGACCAACATTATGGGGTAGCAGCATTGCTCATGGTACCTGGACACCTTCTCCCACCCACCAGAGGAACTATGGCTGTTGGTGAGCTATGAATGGGGCCATACACCAGGCTACAGTTTAGGCCAGTGATTCCCAAACCTGGTCCTGGGGGCACCCCAGCCAGTCAGGTTTACAGAAAACCACAATAAATATTGCTGAGTGAAATGTGCACGCACTGCCTCCAGTTCATGCACATAGTTCTCATGAATGTTCATTGTGGATATCCTGAACACCTGACTGGCAGGGGTACCCCCAGGACCAGATTTGGGAATCACAGGTTTGCCATTATCTTGTTGTTTTAAGGATGTATGAACCCTGGAATACACCTGGGAGAGGGGACTGGAAAGGGAGACTACAGTGAAGCAAAGATACTTACCTGTAGCTGGTGTTCTCCAAGGACAGCAGGCTGCTTATTCACACATGTGAGTGATATCATCCAACGGAGTCCTGGTGCAGACGCTGATTTGCAAGCACTAGAGAAAGTTCTAGCAGAGTCCCACTGCGCATGCCTTCTCATCCAACGGTCAAGCGCAGGTCCCTCAGTCAGGTGATAAGCATAAAAAGTACAACCACAAACAACTCCTAGAGGAGGTGGGAGGGTATGTGTGAATAAGCGGTCTGCTGTCCACGGAGAACACCAACTATGGGTAAGTATCTTTGAATTCTCCAAGGACAAGCAGGTTAACCAGCTTATAATCGAAAGTGATCGCCGGCCATCTTCCGACACAAATCGGGAGATGGCCGGCGATTTCTTAAAAGCGGCAAAATTGGTATAATCGAAAGCGGCATTTTTGACAGCATCGCTGCTTTCCCGTCACTTCGCCAGCAAAAGTTCAAGGGGGCGTGTCGGTAGATTAGCGAAGGCAGGACATGGGCGGACATGGGCGTGGCTACCAGATGGCCGGCTTTCGCCGATCATGGTAAAAAAAGCGGCATTAAGCAGTATTTCTCTGGGTTTACTTGGTCCTTTTATTTTCACAACCAAGCCTCAAAAAGGTGCCCCAACTGACCAGATGACCACTGGAGGGAATGGGAGATGACCTCCCCCATACTCCCCCAGTGGTCACCAACCTCCTTCCATACTAAAAAAATAAAACTAAAAACCTTTTTGCCAGCCTGTATACCAGCCTCAAATGCCGTACCCACCTCCATGACAGCAGAATGTGTTGTATCCTCCAACAGCCTTTCCCTGGTTGCGATGTGACTCTCGGGTGAGTGTGACACCTTTTCTGTTAGGTGCCCTGCAGAGCCACATTAGCAATGCATTGTGGTGGGTGTAGGGTACTGGGCTCTACTCCCATGGTGCTTTTCCCCCCTGCTAACTGGATCAGAGTGTGCCCTGTTTTGTTTCCTGTTGTAGTCCATGTGGTAGTAGCCATTTTTGTAAGCCAGTTTTAGTTCCCTTTCCTGTGTTACCCACGTTAGAGAACGTAGTTCTTACCTTGAATGGTGCTGAAAGAGGGCATTGTACACCATTGTGCCAGCTCTGACCTACTGCTAATCTTAGTACCAGGGGACTCTTTGAAAGTGGGGCACCACCTCTGATCTGCAGTTAACTGTGAGTAAACATGCTTATTTCAAGAAAGGACTTTTTCAGAGAGATTAGTCTTCAGGTGTGAACTGGTGTGCCAAAGTTATACAGCAGCAATAAGTCCTAGAGGCTGTATGCAAGTCCCTGGAGCAATTTTAGTGGGTGCAGTACATTTGTTGGTAGTGGGTTTGGGGTTGGGGGGGGGGGGTTGGGGGGCTCAGCTCCCAAAGTAAGGGAGCTATGCACGTGGGAGTTTTTCTGAAGTCCACCGCAGTGACCCCTAGGGTGGCTGGTTGGTGTCCTGGCATGTCAGGGGGGCCAGTGCACTAAAAATGCTGGCTCCTCCCACAGCCAAATGCCTTGAATTTGGCTGGGGTTTGAGATGGCCGACATAACTTTCCATTATCGCTGAAAAACAAACCTGGCTATCTCAAACCCGGCGAACTCCATGGCATTTGGCCGGGCTACACCATATTATCGACAAAAAAGATGGCCGGCCATCTTTTTCGATAATACGGTTCCGGCCACCTGTAGCGCCGCCGCCAACATAGGTCACCTGCGATCTATTTGGCTGGCGATGTTCGATTATGCCCCTCCACGTTATTCCTACATAAGGGAATCCCCAGCTACCAAGCAGGGCCGCCTAGAGGGGGGGGGGGGGGGCAGGGGGGACAAAATTTCCCGGGCCCGGGCCTCCAAGGGGGGCCTGGCGCTGCAGTCCCACCCGCCCTCTGTCGTCGACCGTCTGCCACCGGGCCGGGCCCCCTGCATTGAAATGACAGCGCCTCTCGCCTCCGTATGAAAGCGCTGCAGGCAGCAGCAGATCACCTCCCTTCAGGTCTCCTTCCCTCCCTGTGTCCTGCCATCTGACGTAACTTCCGCAAGGGCAGGACACGAGGAAGGAAGGAGGCCCGAAGGGAGGCGATCTGCTGCTGCCTGCAGTGCTTTCATACGAAGGTGAGAGGAGCTGTGATTTCAATGCAGGGGGCCCGGCCCAGTGGCAGACAGAGGGGGGGAGCAGCGGCGGCAACCTGGGGGGGTGGAGGGGGAGCGGTGGTGGCGGTGACCTTGGGGGGGGGGGGGAAGCGGCGGGGGCGGGGCGGCAGTGGGGCAGCGGGGGCGGCCTTGCCCTTGGCCCAGTCTCTCAGCAGCCCTGCTACCAAGCTCATTGGAAACAAGAAAGCTAGGATAATGACGTCTCAAAACGTTGAGACTGGAATGTCAATCAACCTGAAACTATATACATACTAGCTGTAGGTACAGCGTGGAACAGAACAAAACAGGGCCTAGGAGGGTGGAGTTGGGTTCTAGACACCGAACAAATTCTGCAGAACTGCCTGTCCAAACTGATTGTCATGTCAGGTGTCCTGTTCCAAACAGTAGTGGGATGTGAATGAGTGGACTGAAGATCGCGTTGCAGCCTTGCAAATCTCTTCTATGGAGGCTGATCTCAAGTGGGTAACTGCCGCAGTCATGGCTCTGACATTGTGAGCTGTGACATGACCCTCAAGAGTCAGCCCAGCCTGGGCATAAGCAAAGGAGATGCAGTCTGCTATCCAATTTGAAAGTGTGCAACCTGTTGGTGTCAAAAAAATGAAAAGCTGGGTGGACTGGCTGTAGTCCACTCCAGATAAATGGATAAGGTTGCTTGCAGTCTAAAGTATGTAGTACACTTTCAGCAGGATGAGCATGAGGTCTGAGGAAAAATGTTGCAAGAACAATTGACTGGTTAAGTTGGAACTCCGACACAACTTTAGGAAAGAACTTGGGGTGCGTGCGGAGGACTACTCTGTTGTGATGGAGCTTTAATGTATTGTGGGTAAGCTACTAGGGCTTGGAGCTCACTGACTCTGTGAGCTGAAGTGACTGCCGCCAGAAACACAATTTTCCAGGTCAAAAACTTCAGATGGCAGGTATCCAGAGGCTCAAAAGGAGCTTTCATCAGTTGAGTGAGGACTATGTTGAGATCCCATGACACAACCAGAGGTTTGGTAGGGGGCTTTGTCAACAATAAACCTCTCATGAAGCGAAAAACTAAGGGCTGAACAGAGATGGACTCACCCCCTATACGGTGATGATAAATGCCAATTGCACTAAGATGAACCCTTACAGAGTTGGTTTTCAAGCCAGACTCAGAGAGGTTCTGGAGGTATTCAAGTAGTTTTTGTGTAGAGCAAGAGAAGGGATCTAAGGGTTTGCCCTCACACCAGATGGCAGACCTTCTCTATTTAAAAGAATAACACCTCTTAGTAGTGGAACCCTTTCTGGAAGCCAGTAAGATACAGGAGACACCCTCAGGCAATCCAAGGGACTTGAGTTCTACATTCTCAACATCCAAGCCGTGAGGGCCAGAGATTGGAGGCTGGGATGCAGACGGGATCCCTTTTTCTGTTTTGACATTGAATATCGGAGGTTTTTTGAGCAATAGGGTTTTTCTCCTACATTTTTATAGTTTAGGAGTTTTTCTCCCTTGCTCTTTTTTCTCTATATTGGTTGAACTTGAAACTGATGACAATATAATGGGACTCCAATAGGGATTAATATTATAGATGATACCCTTGTGAAATCCTGGAGCTTTGAGGTTTCATTTTGATAAGTTAGTTTATTTATGGTGCTGGAAGCTATAACATTGAAGAATTTGCAAACTAATTTTGATTGAAATTTTTACAATGGCGCATCTCTGTTCAGCCCTTAGTTTGTCGCTTCATGAGAGGTTTGTTGTTGACAAAGCTCCCTATCAACCTCCGGTTGTGTCATGTGATCTCAACATAGTCCTCACCCAACTGATGAAAGCTCCTTTTGAGCCTCTGGATACCTGCCATCTGAAGATTTTAACCTGGAAAGTTGTGTTTATCGTGGCAGTCACTTCAGCTCACAGAGTCAGTGAGCTCCAAGCCCTAGTAGCTCACCCACAATACATTAAGCTCCATCACAACAGAGTAGTCCTCCACACGTACCCCAAGTTCTATCCTAAAGTTGTATCGGAGTTCCAACTTAACCAGTCAATTGTTCTTCCAACATTTTTCCCCAGACCTCATGCTCATCCTGGGGAACGCAACCTTAAGCCTTCTATCTGGAGTGGACTACAGCCAGTGCACCCAGCTTTTCGTTTGTTTTGACCCCAACAGGTTGCACACTTTCAAATTGGATAGCAGACTGCATCTCCTTTGCTTTATGCCCAGGCTTGAAACTGATGAAAATATAATGGGACTCCAATAGAGATTAATATTATAGATGATACCCTTGTGAAATCATGGAGCTTTGAGGTTTCATTTTGATAAGTTATTTTTATTTATGGTGCTGGAAGCTATAACATTGAAGAATTTGCAAACTAATTTTGATTGAAATTTTTACAATGGCGCATCACAGGTGATTGTTCATTGCCAAATTTTACATGTGATCAAATGGACTTTAAACATTAGTTTGGTACATCTCATGTATACCAGGTTACAAGGGTGAACTAAAATTTTTATTGTCAACCACTTAAACACGTTTCTTGTAATTAATGGTTATATATCAAGTAAATAAATCACATCAAATCAACATAATACCCAATCTATATGACATGATGTATTACATTTGGAACTCGTGAGTTTCTTGCAAGCATGTAATACCCACTGCATGGCGTTTCAACACAGTAAGAATTTTGTTTTGCTTAACTGAAGACATAATGCCACCTACATTCCAGGATATTATACAATTACAGGGAGCATTCATGTACTATGGTATTATTTAGAATGCATACACAAGTGAAAACTGTGTCAAGCCAGAGTGCCCAATCTTCGCTCCATCCCGATACCATCTAAATCCCATAGGACCACTAATGCAGTGGAGCAACAGAAAATATAACCCCCAAGAAACAGAAAAAGAATACATGCACAATGAAGCACTGTTGCCTACTATTCAAAGAATAAATAATGCAAAATAATGTGCAGCTTATCCTAATCCCTAAACTCCCCCTCTCATCCCTCCTCCAGCCCTCTCCACCCCTTCCAACACACCAAATACAATCCCCCCATGTACCAACTATAACCTACAGTCTCCTATCGCAGGACACGAGGAGAAAATGAGATCACAATGAGTGCATAGGGCCCCCACCCTCCACCAGCCCAACTCCAAGCCATCTTATTGACAAGCCAAACCACAATTGTCTGAAAAATCAAATTCTATCGATTAGACAGACAGGAAATCTAGCCACTAAACCTAAGACATAGATTTAAAACTAATATATCTGAGGCATTGTCAGTGATGTAGTGCATAAAATAACATTGAATTCAGGGCACTACCACTCCCCCACAGCAGTAGATATTTTGTTCACATGCCTGAGCCTCTGCAGCTGAATTGAAGATTCTCCACTGGCCTTCTATAAATACTTTCAGCACTGCCGGATACAAGAGCATAAATGTAATTTTGAATTTAAACAAGGTTGCACAGATTGCTGTAAAGCATTTATAGTGAGCTTGTACAGTCACAAAGTAATCCTGAAGACTTTTTACAGGCTGTCCTTCATATTGCAGGGAATATTTCTTCTGCTTGTTCAGATTTGCGTTTATAATTATGGACTTTCGCTACCATCATGTATGGGCGTTGCTGACCATCTTCCTTATAGCCCACACAGTGAGCTCTTTCCAGGCAAAGCAGCCCAGTTCAGCTGGCAGTGGAAACACAGTCACAAGCCATTGCTCTAGTATAGCAGGACACCTTTGCAAATTTCCTTGTCATAATCTGTGCCTCCAGGATGTCCAGCAGCGCATTGTGGGAGTGAAAATCCTCCTCCACTGGAGACACACTGTTCCAACTCAGTGCACCGAGTAAGTTTTGCCAATAGCGATTCTAAGGACTAGATTTTTATAAATGATGCCAAAAAATTGGGACTGAAACATTTAAGCACTGACCACTATTCTTTAGAATAGCAGCTAAGCGCATTAATGATGACTAACAAGGTGCCAGCAACTATGCCTGCTGAAAGTAGGTGTAAATGCCGGCGCCTAAGTTAGGTGCCAATTGGGCTATTCTGTAATAATGAGGGTAAATTGTGGGAACATCCCCCGGAATGCCCCAGAACGCCCCCGGCCATGTCCCCTTGAGTTTACACACTATAGGATTTTGGCGAGCATTATTATAAAATACAATGTGCGTGTAAATCCCAATTAAGGCCAATTAACCCCAATAATTGGTTGTTAGCAGCCAATTATTGGCACTGATTGGCTCATTAATCAATTAATTTATGTACGCAAATTGTCAATATGTGCTGATTTGTGTGCGCAAATTTAGTCACTATATATGGAATCCAGGTATATGGATAATCTATCCCAACAGTTTCTCTAAGTGAGGTTTGAGGGCTTGCTCCACTGCCACAGTGAGCTGTTCCAGCTGCCTATCTGTGAAGGTTGGTGCTGCACCAGTTGATAGCTCTGCCATCTTGTCCTCATTGCTGTGTGGTTTTTCTTTATCTTTTTTCGCCCCTGTAGTGGACATGGCTTCAGCAGGCTTTGATATAAATTTGTGCATAAAGATTTCAGCATATAATTGAAGTGGATTATAACAAAAAATTTAGTGCTATACTGCCAATGCTGGCTAATGAAGTGGGGGAGGGTCCCCCAGAGCAGAATGTGAACATTGCTGATTCACTCACTGTATCACGTGATCTGCTCTATATTGCATTTATAAAATAGGGACTGTTATGTAAATTTTACATGGGTGATCTTTTATGAAATTACCCTCTCCTCCCCTTCAATGTCCTATGGCAATCAAGTAAAAATATCCTTTACATGTTAACTTTTTATATAGGTCAGGTACCTAAATAAGGGCCAGATGCACAAAAGCCCTCACAAAAAAACGTGGGCTTTTCGATCCCTGGAAAAAAGTTACCAAGTTCTAAAAAGCGAATGATGCTGGAAGGAAATCTCATGCAAATGAGCTGCGTGCAATTTCAACAAGCAGCTCGGTAAGGAAAGCGCCTGCACATGCGTAGAACAGTCACCTGCTAAGCAGCAGATTTGTAGGACAGTCAATTGTAGAACAGCAGCATGTACTATGGACACACCTCCACAGCATTTCACTGCACACATGGCTTTCATACACACATACAAACAATAATACTACAGCCGTGTGTAGCTTTTTTTTTTTTTTTCAAAACTACGTGCTTGTTTGTTCCTAGACAACTTTAGGAGAGAATATTGATCATGACTGCCTTGCTTCAGTTTTTGTTCTAACTACTAAACACCATCTCTCCTACTGTCACCCCCCCCCCCCCCCCCCCCCCCCATCTGTCATATCCTCAACCTCTCTCTCTCCACTGCAACTGTCCCTGACACCTTCAAGCATGCTGTAGTCACACCACTTCTCAAAAAACCATCACTAGACCCTATCTGTCCTTCCAACTACCGCCCCATCTCCCTCCTACCCTTCCTCTCCAAGATACTTGAACGCGCTGCTGTTCACAGCCGTTGCCTTGATTTTCTCTCCTCTCATGCCATCCTTGATCCACTTCAATCCGGCTTTCGCCCTCTACACTCGACAGAAACGGCACTATCTAAAGTCTGTAATGACCTGTTCCTTGCCAAATCCAAAGGTCAATACTCCATCCTCATCCTCCTCGACCTATCCACCGCTTTTGACACTGTCAATCACAACTTACTTCTTGCCACACTGTCCTCGTTTGGATTCCAGGGCTCTGTCCTCTCCTGGTTCTCCTCTTATCTCTCCCACCGCACCTTCAGTGTACATTCCCAAGGATCTTCCTCCACCCCCATCCCGCTCTGTGTTGGAGTTCCTCAGGGATCTGTCCTTGGACCCCTTCTTTTTTCAATCTACACCTCTTCCCTGGGTTCGCTGATCTCATCCCATGGTTTCCAATATCATCTTTATGCTGACGACACCCAGCTTTACCTCTCCACACCGGACATCACTGCGGAAACCCAGGCCAAAGTATTGGCCTGCCTATCTGACATTGCTGCCTGGATGTCCAACCGCCACCTGAAACTGAACATGGCTAAGACCGAGCTTATTGTCTTTCCACCCAAACCCACTTCTCCTCTCCCTCCTCTCTCTATCTCTGTTGATAACACCCTCATCCTCCCCGTCTCATCTGCCCGCAACCTCGGAGTCATCTTCGACTCCTCCCTCTCCTTCTCCGCGCATATCCAGCAGATAGCCAAGACCTGTCGCCTCTCTTTCTATAACATCAGCAAAATTCGCCCTTTCCTCTCTGAGCATACCACCCAAACACTCGTCCACTCTCTCATTACCTCTCGCCTTGACTACTGCAACCTACTCCTCACTGGCCTCCCACTTAGCCATTTATCCCCCCTTCAATCCGTTCAGAACTCTGCTGCACGTCTTATCTTCCGTCAGGACCGATTTGCCCATATCACCCCTCTCCTCAAGTCACTTCACTGGCTTCTGATCAGGTACCGCATACAGTTCAAGCTTCTCCTACTTACCTACAAATGAACTCGATCTGCAGCCCCTCATTACCTCTCTACCCTCATCTCCCCTTACGCTCCTACCCGTAACCTCCGCTCACAGGACAAATCCCTCCTCTCAGTACCCTTCTCCACCACTGCCAACTCCAGACTCCGCCCTTTCTGCCTCGCCTCACCCTATGCGTGGAATAAACTCCCTGAGCCCATACGCCAAGCCCCCTTGCGGCCCATCTTCAAATTCTTATTCAAAGCCCACCTCTTCAATGTCGCCTTCGGCACATAACCATTATACCTCCATTCAGGATATCTAGATTGCCCCAACTTTACATTTCGTCCTTTAGATTGTAAGCTCCTTTGAGCAGGGACTATCCTTCTTTGTTAAACTGTACAGCGCTGCGTAACCCTAGTAGCGCTTTAGAAATGTTAAGTAGTAGTAGTAGTAGTACCACTTACTTTCACTTTTTCATTTTCAAGAATGGGTTGTCCACATCAGTGAATAATGTGTGCGCTCTTCATTTTAAAAGAAATCACTTGTGTTAGATGAGTTCATAAAGGTCACAATTCTCTGCCTTTCAAAATATCAATGGAAATACTCACAGCAGGCTGCTCCACCAAGAAGCCACTGTCATGCTATGACAGTTCCTGACCTCTCGTTAATATTTCCTTGTAAAAGGTAGGGTCTGCATTCTGTGCATCACTTGGAAATGGCTTTGCATCGCTCGGAATGCACGTTTGAAAAGTAACTAGCTCGTTATAACATATTTGCATATGATTCTCTTTGTCTGCTACTGCAAAAGGTGTAAAGCATGCAGAGCCCCTTTGTGCATTTCTCGCTGAATTCCGTGCTTGTTAAACCAGCTAGAACCAGTCAAAATTGCATGTTACTAGCACGGAAAGTTTTGTGCATCTGGCCCTAAGTCAGTTTAAATTTTTGCTACAAAGCATACCTATTGCTGTTGTCAATACATTGGATTAAAAAGTTAGAAAATATCACTGGATTAATGATGTGGGAAGGAGAAATTTTGAAATTGATTACCTGTTGATCTGCTGCAATTTTCTCTTTCCAGATCTCCTGCAGTACATTTGTCAGGTCCTTCTTATTCAGCTTCAAGTTTTTGACCTTCCCTTCATGTTTCATGTATACTGGAACATTCTCTCCTACACCCTGTGCAACAACAAGCACAGGAAAGACCAAATGATGACTGGAAATTAATTGGAAAGAGTACTGAGGGCAGAGGTTGCCTCTGCTGGTGTTTAATTGCAAAGTTATTTCAGTAACAGCAACATAGTAAAGGACAGAAGAAAGACCACCATGGTCCATCCCAACAAGGTGGCCAGAGTTGCACCTGCCACAACAGCCATGCTACACTCTTCTAAGCCTTGATATAATTGTTAAGGTCTTTTAAAGTTTGTTTTGTTTCCACACTCTTTTGCCTATTCAGTCAGGGGCCAGAGATGTACCTGATGTACCAGCTAGGTTACACCCCTCTAATCCCTGTTTAAAGTGTGAAGGTTATTTAAGGTTTGCTTTTCCTCTTTCATCCATCCAGTCAGATGGTCAAAGTTATACCCGCTTTACCAGTCAGAAATCCCTCTAAACCCTGATGAAAGTTTGAAGGTCATTTAGGTATGCTTTCATTACATCTTCTTTTGTCCATCCAACTTTTGTCAGTGTTTAATTGTCTGATAACACAATTGAAAATGTCAAAGAAACAGAGCTAGATTATTTCTGTTTTGATGGCATTAAAAAATAGGTAAGTTTGGTGTCTTTTCATTCTTTCCAACTTAATGGAAACTTGGAAAGAATTATACAAAAGGGGTTGAGAATGTCTGCCTGTCTCTGTCAGTATGCCTATCTATGGGCAAAATAATTCTCTGAAAATGTAGCAGAATGGGATGAAACTTGGCATGAAGGAAAAACCTATAGCACAGAAAAAGTAATGGAATTGGATGAAACCCAGCATGTAGGGGAAAAACAGTAAAAAGACACAATCAGTTCAAAAATGGGCCAAATTGGACCAGGGGTTCCAGAGAAATGAGCCCCTCCAAAAAGTAGCCCTATGCATTTCTACGGGAAATGGAGTTCCAGTATCTGTAGCTCTGGAACTTAGAGTAAATGTAGCAGTTCAAGAACAGAGCAAGACAGTTAGAATTCCCTACTCTTCCAAACCCCCAAACTGCCTCATCCCCTGAAACTTAACACCCTCACAAATGCCCCACCCAAACTGCCTCAACTTCTCAAAAGCTACCCCCCCCCCCCCAAACTGCCCCATCTCCAAAAACTATGCTCTTAAAACTGCTCCACCATCCTGCAAGTTCCCTATTCTCAAAAACTGCACCCAGCAACTGCCACACTACCTTGCATAAACTGCACCCTGCAACTGCCACACTACCTTGCATTCTGCCCCCACATTAAAAAAAACATGCAATTGACACATCACCCCTAAACTGCCCCAACCTTAAGCTACCTCCTGCAAACTGCCACTCTGAAAAAACTACACCCCAACTACCTATCCACCCTGTAAACTGCCCCATCCCCAAAGCTATGCCCCCATACCCTACAAATTGCATTCACACCAATAAATGAACCCCTATAAACTACTGCACCCAAAAACTATCTTATTATAACTGACAAAACACCCCACAAACTGCCCCACCCCCTAAAACTATGTTCCGCAATCTTATTATAACTGACAAAACACCCCACAAACTGCCCCACCCCCTAAAACTATGTTCCGCAAACAGCCCTACCCTATAAACTACCCCCTGCAACTACCCTACCTCCCCACAAACTGCTTACAACCCCAAAAACTAAGCCCTTGTAACTGGATGACCCCAGAAACTAACTTCTTGTGTCTGCCCCATAATCTGCAAAATGACCCGACCCCATACCTATACTACCCTACCATCTAAAAATACACCCAATCTCAAACACTACCCCTTAATTGCTCAACCACTCCACAAACTGCCCTCACCCCCTAAAACTACACCCTGCATCTGTTCTACTGCAAGAACTACCCCATAACTGACCCATTATCCCACAAACTATCCCTACTAAGACAAATTCCATCCTACCTATGTTTTAGAAAGGTCTTGAAAACATATTTGTTTGAAAATTAATGTGGTCATTTATGAATTTGCTGTTGATTATACATCCCTCAGATGTTGAGGTCCTTTTCTGATTGTTAACCGCTATGAAACCTGTGTGGAATGTGGGCAGTACACAAAACATAGATAGAATAGAATAGTACTCCCAAAAACTGTCCCCACTACTTCCTCACCATCTTGTAAACCCACAAGCTAACCCCTCACTACTGCCTTACCATCTCACAAACTATCACAGCCTCAAAAGCTACCCCCTGAAATTTCCTCATCACCCTGCACACTGCCCCACCTCCATACAAATCTCCTACAAGTGCCCCACCACCCTGTAAAATACTCCACACCAAAATCTACACTTACAACTGCCCCACAACCCAGCAAACTACTCAAGTCATAGTAACATAGTAGATGAAGGCAGATAAAGACCTGTACGGTTTATCCAATCTGCCCAACAAAATAAACTCATACCATAAGCTATGATGTGACACTTCATATGCATACCTGATCTTGATTTGTCCTTGCCATTTTCAGGGCATAGATTGTACAAGTCTGCCTGGCATTGTCCTTGTTCTACAGCTTCTGAAGTTGTTATTGAAGTCCCATTCAAGCCCATCCAAATCTGTCCAGCCACAATCAGGGTACAGATTGTAAAAGTCTGCCTTGCATTGGATTTGCTTCCCAATTACTGGTGTTGCCATCTGTCATGGTTAAGCTTCTAGGGATCCATTCCTTCTAAACAGGATTCCTTTTTATCTCAGTCCTCAAAAACTACTACCTGCTACTGGTCACTGACTCCATACACTGCCCCACCCCCAAAACTATCACCTGTAACTGTCCCACCACACCACAAACTGCCTCCCCCTCAAAAACCAGCTCGCTCAACTGCCCCATCACCCCACAAACTACTCTACTCCCAAAAACTATGCCAATTATTCCATCACCCTGCAAACCATCCCAATCACCTAAAAAGCCACTGCAACTGCTGCATCACTGCACACCTGCCTACAACTACAAAATGCTCCTATAACAGTCACACTCTCAGAATCTACCCCTACAACTGTCCTTGTAGTGCAAAGTACTCCATCCCCAAAACTCTGTCAACTTCCCCACCACCCCGTAAACTAGCCCCACCTCAAAAGTCCCACCATTTGCAAACACTGCAAACTGCCTTCAGACCCCAAATCACAACTGCCCACTCCCCAAAACTACCCATGACAATTGCTCCACCACCTTAAGTAGAGGAGTGTGGTAGCCATGTTAGTCCACTCTTAAGGTTATCAATAGAAATCAAACAAAATAAAACATGGAAAAGAAAATAAGATGATACCTTTTTTATTGGACATAACTTAATACATTTCTTGATTAGCTTTCGAAGGTTGCCCTTCTTCGTCAGATCGGAAATAAGCAAATGTGCTAGCTGACAGTGTATATAAGTGAAAACATTCAAGCATTACTATGACAGTCTGACAGGGTGGGAGGATGGGGGTGGGTAGGAGGTATGCATGGGGACATCAAAGCATATCATTGATATTCTAATAGGATGGGTGTGGATAGGTGAGGGGTGGGGTGATCAACAGAGACATACAGCTTTATGGTTTATAATGGGCTAGGAACCCCAGACCCTTGTTAAGTCCTTTCTGTTGGGTGTTAAAATATTCAATCATTCTGACTTACCACCTTACAAACCACCTTAAACCCCATGCTATTCCCATAGCTGCCCCACTACCCTACAAACTCTGTCAACACCAAACACTGCCCCAAATTATCACACTACCTTATATACTGCCCCCTCACACCCCAAAACTATCCCACAATTGCCCCATCACCCTGCAAACTACTCAAAACCATTCCCTCTGTATTGCTCCACCATCCCGCAAACTACCCTTGAATCTGTTCCATTATCCTGAAACTGCCCCACCCACAAAAAACTATGGGCTATTCCAAGGTGTGCATGTGCACGCATGCATGCAACACACTCACACACAGAGGGATTGGAAAAAATTCCATAAGCCATGCTCTGCGTGCTTTCCTTACTTCTTTTCCCATCGTTCTTCCCTGATTCCTCTTGCCAGAAGCACATTTCTTGGTTTATAGTCTGCTATCCAAGTTAAGAAAATAAGAAATAATTTTCACATGATCCAGTTATGGTTATAGATTATTTAAGGGTATAACCATTCCCGTATCAACAGATTTACTGTTGTTCCTTAGTAAGTCATTGACAAATTAACATAACAAACACCAAATAAATTTAAAGGACTTTATATTAGATTAAGCAAACCTACTGCATTAGCAACCTTAAATGACTAACAATCCAGCAATGAGATGGGTACCATCCACTGCTTTGCACTGAGTGTTACTTGCTTGTTTATCTATTTGCTGGTGAATAGTTGCTTGTTTGCATTCAATGGAAAAAGTTCTTCACTGTCAGAGAATGATTCCAATTTCTGGAGGTTAGAGTGATAGACATGGAGGAGGCCAACGCAGAAAAGTAAGTATTTAGAGGAGACCTTCAGGGACACAATAGAGCTGTACCGCTTCAGTAAGGTAGCCCCTATGCTGTTTTGGAGAAGCAACGTCACTTTGGTGTGACAGGAAGCGAACTGAAGCTAGGCACTGCACTCCTAGTGTCTGCAAAGGCATATGCCTAGAAGGGAAAGTTTAAGAATATAGATAGCTGGGTCTCTGGTAAGTGTGAAGATTGCTTGATAACTTGTCTGCCTTGTGCAAACATAGTTGTTCTCATTAATGTAATTTAAACTTGTTACTTATAGTCTGTTTTCAGGGTGGGTTCAAGGAATAAACACATATAAAATATAAATTACAAAACAACTTAACAACTAAAATAACAATTTCAACTATCCCTCCCTTATCATTCTAACAATAAATATAAGATCCCATTAGCCGTTTCCAAATTCATTATTAAACACCTACGTCTTCACTATTAGTCTAAACTAGGGCTGTACCGAATATTTGTATTCGATTTGATTCAGCCCCGAATAGTGCCTCAAATACATTATTTGTATTCGGCCAAATAGTGATTTAAATTTGAATACAAATAATCTACGGCTCTACTATGCTAAATCCTACTGGAGGGGCATTTTCAAAAAAAAATCCAAGTCCAAAAAAACCCCGTCCTGCTCAAAATGTTCAAAACCCCCCCATCCATCTCACAGCCATAATCAAACAGGAAAAATGTCTGGCTTTCCTGTTTGATTATGACTGTGAAATGGACATTTTTGCACTAAAAACATCCAAAATGAATAGCCATTTTCCAAAGTGAAATGTCCAGCTTTTCAATAAACAGGGACATGAAAGTCTGGCATCATTTTCACAAAGATGACCACAAAGATGTCTCTGCAGAACAGAGGAGTTGACTACTAGTTAATGCAGTGGACTGTAAACCCAGGTGTACAGGTTCAAACCCCACGATAACTTTTTTGTAAATGTGATTCTTCCAGGACCTGAAAAATACCTGTCAGTGGCGTAGCCAGAATGCAATTTGTGGGTGGGCCAGTGGGTACGTTGGGTGGGCTTACATTTCCTCTTCCCATCTCCCCCCCCTGCCCAACTACCACCACCACCATCAACTTTAAAAGTTAAATACTTTAGCTGTTTAAGATCCCTAGTCCACCGACCCATGCTTAGAAAAGCATAGCAGTCAAAGGCAGCGCTCCAAGCCACACACACCAGCATCATAGGCATGCTCAGTTCTCATGTTTGAACTGACTATGCGTGAGGACTGAGTATGCCTATGGTGCTGGTATTAGCAGTTTGGAGCACCACAACTGATTGCCATGGTTTTCTGGCAGAGGGTTTGATGGACTGCGGATGTCTTCAGTTGGTGGGGGCTTGGAGATCCTCACCAGCTATGTGAATGATGCACCTAGGGATGACAACTTTTTAAAAGATAAAATCCAGCACCTGCCATAGCCCTGCTCCACCACTGTTCTCACCCTTGTGCATCCCAAACCACCCCCACAAATAACTGCAGTGAGGGCAGTAGTACAGGATTCAGCACCTGCAGGCCACATTGAGGGCTGAGAGGGAATAGTACAACAGCTGCACTTTTCAGCCCCCAATGAACCATAACTCCCCCCACAGTCCCTCAACATACATATGCTTCCCCCATACAGTATTAAATCCAAAAAATATGTTCTGCATTCATAGAATTGATAGAATCAGTTGGCCTTTTCCTCAACAATTGTTATATAGTAGAGCTAGGACATTTTCCCATAAAATATGCTGTACAAAACCAAATATTTGTGTCTAATTCAATCTCAGTAACAGCAACATAAACCTTGTCAGCATATTATAAAGTAATATAAAACTGAACAAAAATTCACTTAAGACCTAGAACAAATCTACCATTCTGGCATAACCCAAAACTCACATAACGAGGACCTAGAGATGGGAGTAACTAGTGAGGTAATTAAATTTGCAGATGACACAAAGTTATTCAGGGTCATCAAGTCACAGGAGGAGTGTGAAAGATTACAGGAGGACCTCGCGAGACTGGGGGATTGGGCGTCCAAGTGGCAGATGAAGTTCAATGTTGACAAGTGCAAAGTGATGCATGTGGGTAAGAGGATCCCGAATTACAGCTATGTCATGCAGGTTCCGCGTTAGGAGTCAAGGACCTAGAAAGGGATCTGGGAGTCAATATTGATAAGATGTTAAAAACTTCTGCTCAGTGTGCTGCGGCGGCTAAGAAAGCACACAGAATGTTGAGTATTATTAGGAAAGGGATGGAAAACAAACACGAGGATGTTATAATGCTGTTATATTGCTCCATGGTGCGACTGCACCTCAAGTATTGTGTCCAATTCTGGTCGCCGCATCTCAAAAAAGATATAAAGGAATTAGAGAAGGTGCAGAGAAGGACGACAAAAATGATAAAGGAAATGGAACGACTTCCCTATGAGGAAAGGCTGAGAAGGTTAGGGCTCTTCAGCTTGCAGAAAAGGCTGCTGAGGGGTGATATGATAGAAGTCTACAAGATAATGAGCGGATTAGAGCGGACAGATGTGAAGCATTTGTTTACACTTTCGAACAACAACAAAACCAGGGGACACAAGATGAAGCTAGAATATGGTAGATTTAAAACAAATAGGAGAATTATAGCATGTGGAAAAAGAGGGGGGAGGCACGGTGCGATCAGATCATGAGATAGCTTCAGTCTTTCACCAGTACTTCCAGAAGATATATAGTAGCCCGCAGGAAGAGCCTATGGATGGGAAATTATATTTAGAAAACCTGACACTGCCAAAGTTAAGGGAAAGAGAGGCCACTAAACTTAATAGACCTATAACGATAGAGGAGGTAGAGCTTGTGGTCCAACGGAGTGCCTTGTTCAAAGCACCGGGGCCAGATGGCTATAGGGCCGAATTTTATAAGTTGTTGGCCCCCTCAATCCTGCCTACGTTGCAATCATATTTTTCGCGGTTCATAGAGGAGGGCACACTTCCTCAGTCCCTTCAATTAGCTCAAATAGTGCTGTTGTTGAAACCGGGAAGGAAGCCAGAAAAGCTATCTTCATATAGGCCAATTTCTCTACTGAATGTGGAAATTTTTTGCAAAACTTCTGGCCAATAGATTAGCTAACGTGCTCCCAAGGCTGATCGCAGACCAACAGGCGGGGTTTGCATCAGGGCGTACAGTAGCACATAATGTATGACGCCTGTTGCTCTCTATGGAATATGTGGAAAACGTAAAGGCACCCTCTTTATTGGTGAGTTTCGATGCTGAGAAAGCATTCGATAGAGTGTATTGGGAATTTCTGTTTATAGTTTTACGGAAATATGGGTTTTTGGGGTTTTTTTTAAAGGCTCTGCAGGCATTATACAGAGGCCCTAGAGCTAGGATTCTGGTAAATGGTGTCTTTTCGGCAGGAATTTGAGATACACCGTGGTACACGGCAGGGGTGCCCATTGTCGCCTATGCTTTTTATTTTAACTATGGACCCCTTCATCAGGGATATCATGAGTAATCCAGACATCAAAGGGGTTCAGATAGGCCACCACATATTTAAAATCTCAGCATTCGCTGATGATCTGTTAGTGCATATGGTAGACCCTCAAGTATCATTCCCAGCGCTAATGGAATGTTTCGCAGAATATGGGGACTATTCAGGTTTTCGGTTGAACCTAGATAAGTCCATAGCAATGCCCATGGAAACAGCAGTGAAGGCGGATTGGGTGGGTTCTTTCCCGGTGAGGTGGGAATCTACATCATTCCGGTATCTTGGGGTATTATTAATAAGGAGTACCGAGATGATTTACAAGGTAAATGTAACAATGTTGTTGGATCACTGTAAAGCTCTTTTGACAGCATGGCAAAATTTTCCTCTCTCGACTTATGGTAGGATCCAGTTATTTAATATGGTATTATTTCTGAAATGGCTATACATTATACAATTGTTACCAATTAGAATATTGAAACGAGACCTCAAGAGTTTGCAGAGGATAATATCCTTCTTCTGCTGGGAGGGTAGGAAACCGAGAATGCAGTTTAAACATCTATTAGGGTCATGGAAGTATGGAGGGATTGGAGTCCCAGACCTCTCGCTATATAATTATGCGTGTTTACTTAGACATCTTGGAGACTGGGTCCTGGAGGAACACAACTATACTCCCAGAAGGTATGAGGTGGCATATTATTCCCCTTGGCATGTAAATTCTTTATTACATTGTACACAAAAAACGCTCCCGGAGGGATTGCGGAAGAGTGTGGTGCTGAGATCGTTGCGCCAAATTTGGAGATTCTTGACCTCGCTGCTGGGAAGTTGGGGTGAGGTTTCGGACCAGCTACCGATTAGGGGCAATATGCACTTCCTACCAGGGAACGATAATGCTAGTTTCACTAGATGGGCCGCAAGAGGGATATCGTTGTTACAGCATGTGTTAGATGCAGAGGGTAGGTTGCAATCCTGGGAGGCCCTCTCAGTGGCCGGGAAAGTAGAACAGAGAGATTGAATGGCATATGGGAGATCCACTGGCCTAACATGCAACCCACCCACAAAAGAGGACATACACTAGACATCATAACTCATAAATTTTCATCAGAAGCGAACCTCATATTCAGAGATACAAAATGGACAATCACACCATGGTCAGATCACTACAAGGCAACCACCTCCCTCCTCTGGAAAACAAAAGAGAAACAACAAAAACAAGAAAAGAAAACCTATACTATGAGAGGCAAAATAGACCCTCTAACATTCTGGCAACAAATATATACCGAGGAATGGACCACAACTACAGAATCACCCCAATTTCTACAAGAATGGGACAACAGATGCAGAACGGTGCTAGACAAAATAGCACCGCTCCAAACGAGAACCTCACACAGGAAAAACTCAATCCCATGGTTTAATGAAGAACTGAAAGAATTAAAAACACAGGTCAGAAGACTAGAAAGGGCATGGAGCAAAAAAAAAAAAGATGATCACACACTTAAAGAGTGGAAACAGGTACAAAGAAAATACAAATACAAAATCAGACATACCAAAAGAATGCACTACAAAACTATAATAGGACCAAACTACAAGGACACGCACAAACTCTTTTCACTTGTAAACAACCTCCTAAACACCACACGGGTCACCTCGAATAGCACAGACACCCCATCGGCCACCAACTTAGCGAAATATTTCAATGAAAAAATCACAAAGCTCCGACATATGATACCAAGCAATACCATTGAGTATACAAGCATCCTTGAATGCTTAGACCCAAATCCTGGGGAATACCCAGCCGATCGATCATGGACCAATTTTGACCTGATCTCAATAAATGAACTCACACACTGGCTCAGTAAATATGCCAAATCTCAATGCAAACTTGACATTTGCCCTACCAGCCTAATAAGATCCGCACCCAAACAATTCAAATAATTCAGACCTCCCGAACCAAGTAAACTACAGACTCATAAATGGACTCTTCCCCACGGAAAATGGAAATATCCTACTCACTCCACTGCCTAAAGATGCCAAGAAAAGCACAATGGACTTAACCAACTACCGACCAGTTGCTTCTATCCCACTCACAACAAAATTGATGGAAGGCATAGTGACGAAACAACTCATGGAATACCTGACCAAACACTCAATTCTACATGAGTCACAATCAGGATTTCGATCAAATCATAGTACTGAAACTGTACTAGTGTCGGCAATGAACACATTCAAAAAAACGATCACAACCGGCAAGAACATACTCATACTACAATTCGACATGTCTAGTGCCTTCGACATGGTGGATCATGAAATACTATTACACCTACTAGAGTACTTCAAAATCGGAGGTCCAGTTCTCAAATGGTTTGAAGGATTCCTCACCACCAGATCCTACCAAGTAATAACAAACACGGACAGATCGCCACCTTGGAGACCAGAATGCGGAGTTCCTCAAGGATCCCCCCTCTCACCAACTATCTTCAACCTAAATATGATACCATTAGCCAAACTCCTAGCCAATCAAAACCTTAACCCTTACATATATGCCGAAGATGTTACGATCCATATCCCGTTCAAAAGTGACTTAAACGAAATAACCAACGAGATCAACCAGAACTTCCAGACCATGCACTCTTGGGCAGACTCATTCAAGTTAAAACTCAACGCAGAAAAAACTCAGTGTCTAGTTCTCACCTCCCAATACAATACAAACAAATACCCCACAATAACCACACCCTACTGAACACTTCCTATCTCAGAAAATCTGAAAATCCTTGGAGTCACAATTGATCAAAACCTCACTCTCGACACCCACGCGAAGAACACGACGAAAAAAATGTTCCAATCGATGTGGAAACTCAAAAGAATAAAACCTTTTTTCCCAAGAAACATCTTCCGCACCCTAGTACAGCCATTGGTATTAAGCCACTTGGACTACTGTAACGCTCTGTACGCAGGCTGCAAAGAACAGACCATCAAAAAACTCCAAACAGCCCAGAACACCGCAGCCAGACTCATTTTTGGAACACCTAAATACGAGAGTGCGAAACCCCTCAGAGAGAAACTGCACTGGCTCCCGCTCAAGGAACGAATCGAGTTCAAGATCTGCACGACTGTACACAAAATCATTCACGCAGATGCCCCACTCTATATGTTAAACTTAGTGGACTTACCGCCTAAGAATGCCAAAAGATCGGCCCGCAAATTCCTCAATCTGAACTTTCCCAGCTGTAAAGGAATGAAATACAAACAGGCTTATGCTACTACCTTTGCGTACAAAAGTACACAGTTTTGGAACGCACTACCCATGGCCCTAAAAACCATGACCAATCTAACCAGCTTTCGCAAAGCTTTGGAAACACATCTCTTCAACAGAGCCTACAAAAGTCACCCTCAATGAAACAAATCATTCCTTAAACCACCCAAGTACACCAAAACACTTCTCACACGACCTTACCTAACACCTTCTACCTAAATTCCTCTTTCACCTCAGGTTATGATCGACTGTTTTCTTAAATCATGTAATGACGCTCTCATTTCCATACTCTGTAAGCCACATTGAGCCTGCAAAAAGGTGGGAAAATGTGGGGTACAAATACAATAAATAAAATAAATAAATAAATAAATAGATAAATATATACAATTGAGGCATTATGTAGCCTCACTGGCGAGGAGTGCGTTGTCTCCATCCTTGGGTGAGAAGGTTCAGGCATTTTTTGAGAGATTCTGGGAAGGGGGGCTTTCAATATCAGGGTTGCATAAAGCAATACAGCTGAACTCCCGAGATAGGACATTTGAGGGAGTTCGTATGAGATGGGGACAAGATATAGGGAATGTAGGGAGGGATATAGAGCCACTAACACTAATAAAGAGAATTCCCGAGATCTCGGTAAACGCGGTCTTGAGAGAATGCCAATTCCGAATCTTACATATGGCATACTTTACGCAGGATCGATTATTTAAAATAGGAGCGGTAGAGACCCCGGTATGTCAGAAATGCAAGCAGGGACACAATACCTTTTTCCACTCCTTTTGGGAATGCCCAAAGACTCAGTTGTTCTGGAAGGCAGTGATTGGTTATGTAGGGAAATTGTTGGGGAGGGTGGTCTCACTTACCACGGAAGCAGTGTTGCTGGATAAGTATGAAGCATTTCATATATTTAATAGAGAACATACTTTGTTTGTTAGGAAAGCGGGGATTTTGGGGAAAAAGTGATCTTAGGGGTTTGGGTAGGGGATGAGGCACCATCTTTTTGGACCTGGAGAAATAAATTGCATGCTTTGATGCTGCTAGAGTGTCAATACGCCAAGCACATGCCCAAACCATTAAAGTTATTACACGCAGTGTGGGATGCATATATTGAATCTCTCCCGCACAGGGCTAGGAGTCTGCTTTTAAACTCCATGTAGGGATCAGAGAGACAGGGTGGGGATGCTCCATGGCATTAAGAAAAAAAGGCATTCAGAATATATAACATACATGTATAGGTACTGGTTGAGGGAGGCCCTCCTCTCCGTGTTCTATCCCCCCCCTATTTTTTCTATTTTATTTAAATTAATTAATTAATTTTTATTTTA
This sequence comes from Microcaecilia unicolor, assembly GCF_901765095.1. Lineage (NCBI taxonomy): Eukaryota > Metazoa > Chordata > Amphibia > Gymnophiona > Siphonopidae > Microcaecilia > Microcaecilia unicolor. The sequence continues at coordinate 189,459,513 of NC_044035.1, forward strand.
TATATATATATATATATATATATATATATATATATTTTTTTTTTTTTTTTTTTTGTATGATGCGAGATGCTGCCTCATGAATAGATGGAATAGGGGGAGGGGGGAGGGAGGGAGGGAAAGGATGTAAGAAGGTATATAAAAAATGATCAATGATTGATAAGCAGTGTTTAAAATGGTTACCCGGAGTCCCTTGGATGATTGCACAAGCAGTTTGATATGTAAGAAAAGTTATATGGGACAAAAGTTAAGTAGCAAGAATATTATCTTAAAATCTTGTTTAATCAGACTATATGTCGGAGGGATCAGATAGGGAGTTGGGAGGGGAGAAGGGGTGCTTGATTATATAAATTTGATGGTATAATATTCTCTTGTATACTCTCAGATGGTTGTATTTACAAAGTTTGTTGTTTTGTATATTGAAGAAGACTGATTCTTTTGTTACATCATCAATAAAAAATTGTTGAAACATAAAACAAATAGGAGAAAGTTTTTCTTTACTCAGCGTGTAGTTAGACTCTGGAACTCGTTGCTGGAGAATGTAGTGACAGCAGCTGGCCTTACGGAATTTAAAGGGGGTTTGGACAGATTCCTGAGGGAAAGTCCATTGAACATTAATTTTTTTTTTTTTTGGGGGGGGGGGGGGGGGGTTGCCGGGTTCTTGAAGCCTGGATTGGCCACTGTCGGAGACAGGATGCTGGGCTTGATGGACTCTTGGTCTTTTCCCAGTATGGCGGTACTTATGTACTTATGGACCATACCTAGGGAAAGGAAGCACCATAAATATTCAGTGGGCTCTAGAACATCAGTACACCTATTGGGAATATTGAACAAGCCAGATTACTACATATCTTGACCAGGGGCGTAGCCAGACAGCAGATTTTGGGTGGGCCTAGTCAAGAAGTGGTTGGGCACCAAGTGTTCTTCCCTCCCCCCCCCCCCCCAATGCAATGAGGCCAGTATCAGCAGCTTAGGAAGCTTAGACTGCTGAAGTGGAGAGCAGTGTTTTCAGCACCATCAGGGGAAGGTCTTCAGCTGGCAAACTTGGGATCCCCACTAGCTAGCTAGAACTAAATACGTGCTGCTGTTGAGTGGGCCTGAGCCCTAAGTGGATGGGCCCCAGCCCACCCAGGCCCACCTGTGGCTAAGCCACTGATCTTTACACAGACCCTCACCAAATACAGACTAGATGACCATAAATTAATAGAAATATATAGACAAAATCCAACTGAAACCTCCCAAAACCAGACTTCAATGCAGAACACCACCAGAAATTCTCCTTGTACTGGTGCAAAGATAGTAGATGTTAGGAACAGCACTTTGAGGAAGAGGGGGAGGGGACTGGGAAGAGTTGCTACCAGGGCAATTGCACTAATAAATCTGCAATTTGTGCTAATTTTCCAAACTGTTCTATAATATAGTAACACATGGCCAAATTTCAGTGAGGATATGCTGTTTCCTAATGGGTTCATCTTAACTGTTGTTGTAATCTGCCTTGGGAAGCCTAGCGTTATAAAGAAGGAATATACTGAAATTAAATTGAATTAAAAATAAACCCTCCTTTCATTGGGGCACAAGGAATCACATCTTCACCTCATCTCTTTTGTACAAATGGATTATTATGTTTCAGGGACAAGTGGTTTTTATAAGTCAAAATAATAAAAATAAATATTTTCTTTCATGCGGATCTCTCATTTGTTTAAACATACCTAAATGGGCTATAAGACCCTAATGCAGTCCATTGGTTTTCTTATATTTTGTCCTTGCGATGACTTATACTGTGCCAAAACTGGAAATACAGTGAGACAGAATAATAGATTTGGTCCTCCTTGCTTAATTTTAAACAAGAACCTAAGAAATGATTTAATCTGGTTTTACAACAGACATATTATCAAGCTATGCATCACCATTTGGAAAACATAAATGTCATTCAGCTTCAACTGTTCTACTGCTGCTTTCCCTTAGCCATCATTATTCCTGCGTCTCATCTATATACAAACACACAGCTGGGAGTCAAAGATTAACCTCCCTCCCCCCCACAAAAAAAACCCCCATGCCTTTTACAACCAGACTTATTACCACAGAACTGGAAAATGTGGGCAAATTTAGACTGACTCTGGACTTCAGCATGAAGGTACTTCTGCCCTCATTATTCAATATCTCTCTTTTAAATAGTAGTAATAAACAAGATTGAGTGCATTTTTATAATATACCACTGCATTTCACACAAAAAAGGAGCAGGTTCCCACAAACCATCTTTCTCTTTTGATCTAGGCATAGAAAAAAACGTATTTAAATGCTCTCAGGTTTCAACCTAATTCATGTTTAATATGGGATGCCATCTATTTATTTATTTATTTTATTGCATTTGTATCCCACATTTTCCCACCTTTTTGCGGGCTCAGTGTGGCTTACAATACATTATGAATGATGGAAATACATTTTGTTACAATTCGGTTATGGATTACATTGTGAAGAGTTATACGAGACAAAATCAAAGTATCGTTAAGGAATATATCAATGGAAAAGAACGTTGAAACATTGGAAGGAAACAACGAGGAGCTAAGGGGCAATATATCATAACAGAAAACATATGATATACATTTTTTTTTTTGTGAGTAGAGGTATGAGTGTGGTGAGGTTTCAGGATAGAGAATTCATAAGTGGATGTGTTGATGTATTACTGAACAGTGAGTGTGGATTTTATGTGTTTTGGTTCTTTCCGTAGATTTTCTCAAAAAGATGTGTTTTCAATAATTTGCGGAAGTTGGTTTGTTCGCAGATCGTTTTCAGGCCACGCGGCAGCGCGTTCCAGAACTGCGTGCTCATGTAAGAAAAGGTTGACGCGTGCAGCGCCTTGTATTTCAGGCCCTTGCAGCTAGGGAAGTGGAGGTTGAGGAAAGTTCTGGATGATTTTTTAGCTTTTCTGGGTGGTAAGTCGATTAACTCAGACATGTAGGCTGGGGCTTCTCCGTGAATAATTTTGTGGACTAGTGTGCATACTTTAAAAGTAATGCGTTCCTTGAGTGGGAGCCAGTGTAGCTTCTCTCGTAATGGTTTTGCACTTTCATATTTTGGTTTTCCGAATATGAGTCTGGCTGCTATATTCTGGGCTGTTTGAAGTTTCCTCAGTATTTGCTCTTTGCAGCCTGCGTACAGTGAGTTGCAGTAGTCCAGATGGCTGAGTACAAGGGATTGCACTAGGCTGCGGAAGACGGATCTTGGGAAGAATGGTCTTATTCTTTTCAGTTTCCACATGCAGTAGAACATTTTTTTGGTTGTGTTGTTTGCATGGGTTTCGAGTGTTAGGTGGCAGTCGATAGTAACTCCAAGGATTTTTAGTGTTTCTGAGATTGGAAGGTTTAGTTTTGGTGTATTTATAGCGGTAAATTCCTTCGTGTTGTATTGGGAAGTAAGTATCAGGCACTGAGTTTTTTCTGCATTTAGTTTCAGACGAAATGCATCTGCCCAGGTGTTCATGATGTGTAGAGTTTGGTTGATTTCATTGGAGATTTCTTTGATGTCTTGTTTGAAAGGGATGTATATTGTTATATCATCGGCGTATATATATGGGTTGAGGTTATGGTTTGATAGGAGTTTTGCCAAGGGGATCATCATTAGGTTGAAGATGGTTGGTGAGAGAGGTGATCCTTGTGGTACTCCACATTCAGGTGTCCATGCGGCAGACGTGGCTGACTTTGATGTGACTTGGTATGAACGCTTGGTTAGGAACCCCTTGAACCAGTTTAGGACATTTCCTCCAATGCCAAAATATTCGAGTATGTGTAATAGGATTCCGTGGTCAACCATGTCGAAGGCACTTGACATGTCAAATTGTAGGAGGAGTATATTGTTGCCAGTTGCAATCATTTGTTTAAATTTAGTCATGAGGGTAATTAATACTGTTTCTGTACTATGATTCGATCGGAATCCTGATTGGGCATCATGCAGTATTGAGTATTTATTTAGATAGTTGGTGAGTTGTTTAGTTACGATTCCTTCGGTTATTTTGGTTGTTAGTGGTATGGATGCTACTGGTCTGCAGTTGGTTATTTCTCTTGCGCTTTTCTTTGTTTCTTTGGGTATTGGGGTGAGTAAAATTTTTCCTTTTTCTTTTGGGAAAAGTCCATTTAGTAGCATGAAGTTTATGTGGTTCGTTAGGTCTGTTATGAATTGTTGAGGAGCTGATTTCATGAGGTTATTTGGGCATATGTCTAGTTTGCGTAGGATTTGGCATATCTTTTAAGTGTATCAGAGATGGAGGAATTGGATGGTGTCAGCATTGGTTGACCATTCGTTCTGGTAGATCTGTTGCCAAAATGTTGTGGGGTCTATTTTTCCTCTCGTGGTGTATGTAGTTCGCTCATGTTTATTGATTGTGTTTATGTGTATTTTTTGCCATTAGAGGGAGACATTTGCTTTATGGTGGTCTGACCATAATGTAGGTGTCCATCTTGTGTTGGTAAGTGTGATGGCTGAGTCCAGATCGAATTTGTGTGTTATGATGTCCAGTGTATGTCCTTTTTCGTGTGTTGGTTGCGTGTTGGGTGCATGTAGATCCCAGAGTTTTAGGAATTCTTTGAATTCTCGTGTGCCTGTTGAGGTGTCATCTTCAAGGTGTAGGTTAATGTCTCCTATTAAAAGGATGTTTGTGGCAGATACACACGTGTTTGAGATGAAGTCCATGAGTTGTGTTTGGGAGTCTTGCCATTTTCCTGGTGGTCTGTAGAATAGGATTGCATTGAGGTGTCCTATTAGGTTTGGGTGATTAATTCTTGTCGATGCAATTTCAAGTTGTGGTGGGCATGCTTCTAAGATGGCGGGGTCTGTGGGGCTATGGAACCAGGTTTCTGTAATAAATAGAAGGTCTAATTTATCTGTGGTGATCCAGTCTAGTATATCTACTGAGTTGCTTACTGCTGATCTTGCATTGATGTATCCTAGTTGGATTGATCGATGTGGGTCTGTGGGGGGGGTTCGATGTGTTTATTTTTATTAGTTGTCTGTTTCTTCGGTGGTTGAATTTGTTGTTGTTGTTGTTTTCCTCTTTTTGTTGGTGGTGTTCATGTTCGAAGATTTTTCCTTTTGGTTGGTTGTTGTGTCTTTGGTTTGGTGAGTTGTTGGTAGGTGGTGCGTAGGGTTGGTGTATTGTGGGTAAGTTATTATGGATGTTCTTTAAGGTGGGCATTGTGTGTATGTGAGTGCTGTGTGTAATATTTATTTATTTAGCACATTTATACCCCAATTTTTTCCACATTGTGCAGACTCAAAGTGGCTTACAATGTACTGATTAGGCTATCGCCAGACCAGTGGTTATACAATTTCAATTAAATTAGAGAAGATAAAAGAAACAGAGTAAACGAAAATAGGGAAAGGGTAAAATAGACTAAAATGGTCCTTAAAATGTTGTAAATATCCTCTCCAAGAACATGTAATCTATCACCCTGAATATGTAAAATGCTCTATCCATCAATAAACTATAAGCCACATTGAACCTACCACTAGAAAGGAAAATGTGGGGTACAAATGCAATAAATATAATAAATAAATAAATAAATAAATAAAATTGTACAAGACTAAAAAGAAGGAAGTCCTAAGTTAAACCTGTTTCAGTCATGTCCAGGGTACTAAAAGGTGCTCTGATTGAGCGGTTGACCACTGGACGGATTAAGGCATGACACTTCCTTAATCCCCTAGTGGCTGCTGTCCCTCTCTCTCTCCCCTGAAAGAAAAACTGAAAGGGATACCAGGCTCTATGCAGCTTCAGGTATTATGAACGTAACGTCAGGCGAGGGCGGGACATGGAAGGAAGGACAGGTCTGCCCTGCTGCGCTGCTGCTTGCTGCTCTGAATCCGAACTTGCGAAGGTGAAAGGAGCTTCAGGTTAGTTCCAGGAGCGACGGAGGGGGGGCCCGGCGACCTCGGGTGGGGGGCCGCGACCTTGGTTGGGGGGGCGACCGATGTTTCCCAGAAAATAAGACATCCCCCCGAAAATAAGACCTAGCGCGTTTTGGGGAGGAAAAATAAATATAAGACAGTGTCTTATTTTCGGGGAAACACGGAAGGTTTGCTTGTGGATTAATACCTTTCAAATATTTGAATGTCTATATCATACTTCCCCTGTCTGTTCTTTCTTCCAGGGTATACATGTTCAGGTCAGCAAGTCTCTCCTTATATGTCTTTGCTACGCAAACCCCATACCATTTTTGTCACTTTTCTTTGAACTGCTTCAAGTTTTTTTTACATCCTTAGCAAGATACGGCCTCCAAAAATGAACACAATACTCCAAGTGGGGCCTCACCAATGACCTGTACAAGGGCAACAACACCTCTTTTTTTCTGCTGGTTATACTGCTCTCTATGCAGCCTAGCCTTTGTATTGCTCCATGGTGTGACCGCACCTCGAATATTGTGTTCAATTCTGGTCGCTGCATCTCAAAAAAGATATAGTGGAATTAGAAAAGGTGCAGAGAAGGGCGACAAAAATGATAAAGGGGATGGGACGGCTTCCCTATGAGGAAAGGCTAAAGTGGCTAGGGCTCTTCAACTTGGAGAAAAGGAGGTTGAGGGGAGATATGATAGAGGTCTATAAAATAATGAGTGGAGTTGAACGGGTAGATGTGAAGCATCTGTTCATGCTTTCCAAAAATACTAGGACTAGGGGGCATGCAATGAAGCTACAATGTAGTAAATTTAAAACGAATCGGAGAAAATGTTTCTTCAGTCAATGTGTAATTAAACTCTGGAATTCGTTGCCAGAGAATGTGGTAAAGGCAGTTAGCTTAGCGGAGTTTTAAAAAGGTTTGGACGGCTTCCTAAAGGAAAAAGTCCATAAACCATTATTAAATGGACTTGGGGAAAATTCACTATTTCTGGGATAAGCAGTATAAAATGTTTTGTACATTTTTGGGATCTTGCTAGGCATTTGTGACCTGGATTGGCCACTGTTGGAAACTGGATGCCGGGTTCAATGGACCTTTGGTCTTTCCCAGTATGGCAATACTTATGTACTTATGTAGCATCCTTCTGGCCTCGGCCATCACCCGTCACCTTGAGATCCTCAGACACCATCACCCCAAGGCCCCTCTCCTGAGCTGAGCTTACAAATCTCTTCCCTCCTATCTGGTACATCTCTGTTGAATTTGTGCACCTCAAGTGCATCACTCTATACTTCTTTGCATTCAATGTTAACTGCCAGACCCTTGACCATTCTTCCAACGTTTGGAGATCCCCTCTCATAGTTTCCACTCCCTCTAGGGAATCTATTGGCTATCTTTGTGTCATCCGCAAAAAGGCAAACTTTTCCTACCAACCCTTCAGCAATGTCTCTCAGAAATGTATTAAACAGAATCAGCCCCAGCACCAACCCCTGTGGCACTCCACTACTCACCTTCCTTTCCTCCAAGCAGATTCCATTTACCACCACCCTCTGTTGCCTGTCGGTCAACTAGTTTCCAATCCACCACTTTAGGTCCTAAGTTCAGCCCTCTCAGCTTATTCAAGAGTTTTCTGTGAGAAACCGTATCAAAGGCTTTGCTGAAATCCATGTAAATTACATCTAGTGCATGTCCTTTATCCAGTTCTTTGGTCACCCAGTCAAAGTAGTCAATCAGATTTGTTTGGCAGGATTCTCCTTTGGTAAAGCCATGTTGTCTTGGATCCTGTAATCCATTGACTTCTAGAAAGTTAACTATCCTGGGGAACTGAGTTCGATTCCCACTGCAGCTCCTTGTGACTCTGGGCAAGTCACTTAACCCTCCATTGCCTCTGGTACAAAATAAGTACCTGAATATATGTAAACCGTTTTGAATGTAGTTGCAAAAACCTCAGAAAGGCGGTATATCAAGTCCCATTTCCCCCTTCAACAACAACTCCATTATTTTTCCTAACCACTGATGTAAGACTTACTGGCCTGTAGTTTTCCACTTCTTCCCTGCCTCTGCTTTTGTGAAGAGGGACAGCACAGCTAGTCTCCAATCATACAAAACCTCTCCTGTCTCTAAAGATCTATTAAATAAATCCTTAAGAGGTCCTGCCAGGACTTCTCTTACTCCCTCAGTATCATGGGATATATTCCATTTGGCCCCATAGCTTTGTCCACTTTCAGATTTTCAAGCTGTTTATAACAGTGGCGTAGCCAGACCTGAGATTTTGGGTGGGCCCAGAGCTAATATGGGTGGGCACTATATATAGATATAGATAGATAGATAGATAGATATAGAGAGAGACATGAGTAATGTTTCTTGGGATACTACAAAATAATGCCTTAGAATGCACTTGATGATGGATTTCTAAGTATTCTGCCCAACAGCTGCCCTGCATCAACATAAACCACTTACTTAATGTGGGAAAAAAAACAATAGTTTTAAATATAGTTACGTTATGCCATATCAAACTTGATCAGATATGTCTACTATAATGGCAATATGTCAACACACATAACAGTATAATCACAGCAATGGCATATACTTTGCTTAACAAATGTAAATGCCTGATACCCCACCCAGAAATTCTACAACAATAAATTTAATAGTGCCCAGGCAGACCCCAGCTAGCTTAATAAAAAAAAAATTACAAGATGATGTTAAAATTATATGATGTAAAAAAAAAACATTTACAATTTATTACCTGCTGCTGGGCTGGCAGCTGCTAACTCATGGAACTGTTACTGGAATGATCTTCTCGATTCCAATCCAACCAGTCCAGAACCTTCTTCTTTCCCTTTCCCAAATTCCCACGTTTCTGGGCAGGCAGGGCCAGGCTGAGAGGAGGCTCGCACTAATGGTCAACCAACCCCCTGCGTGCAGTGCGTGCACGTGCAGCTATGCCCGAGCGAACCAACCAACGACGGACCGGAGCCAAGCGAGGAGCGAGTCCAGAGCAAGGCTGAGCAGCACGCCCGCAACCGCGCACAGCCATGTCCTCCGCGTTGGACTAGAATGGATGGAAAACAGCTGCTACGACGAGTCGACGCACGCACGCACGCGCCTGGCACAGATCAGCTGAGCCTGCCCTGAGCGGGTGCCGAGACTGCGACCGCGAGCTAGTAGGTAGGGCTAGGCTGCTGCTCTGCTGCTGCACAGTGAGTGAGTATATTGTGCGCTTGCAAGTTGGGTGGTGTGGTGGGCGGGCCAATCGGGCTGGAAGCAGGAAGGAACCTCGGAGCTGAGCCAGAGCGTGGTGCCGTCTCTGCAGTCTGCAGTACTATAGGCTGCTGCTGCTGCAGTGTGCGACGTGCGTGCGCTTGGGTGGGTGGGCCTGGGGCAAAATTGGGTGGGCCTGGGCCCACCCAGGCTCACCCGTAGCTACGCCCCTGGTTTATAAATGCTTTCTTCTGTGAATGATGCAATATCCACTCCATTCTCAGATAAACCCATGGCAGCTGACTGTGGTCTTTCTCCAGGATTTTCTTCCATGAACACCGAAGAGAAGTTTAGCACGTTTGCTTTATCCTCATCACTCTTCACATAGCCATTCTCATCATCTTACAATTCCATTCTTATCTTTTCTTCTTTTCCCAATATATCTGAAAAAGGTCTTGTCACCTCTCTTCACATCTTTGGCCATTTTTTCTTCCACCTGCGCTTTTACTAGCTGTATTTCTCTCTTCACTTCTTTGAGTTTAATCCAGTAATCTTTTCCATGATCCTATTGATGTGTTCTTCTGTATTTCTTGAACAAAGCCTCTTTTAGTACATAAGTATGCAAGTATTGCCACACTGGGACTGACCAAAGGTCCATCAAGCCCAGCATTCTGTTTCCAACAGTGGCCAATCCAGGTCACAAATACCTGGCAAGATCTCGAAAAACTTCAATACATTATATGATGCTTTGCCCAGAAATAAGCAGTGTATTTTACCCAAGTCAATTTAATAATGGTCTATGGACTTTTCCATTAGGAAGCTGCCCAGACCTTTTTTAAACCCCGCTAAGCTAACCACCTTTACCACATTCTCTAGCAATGAATTCCAGAGTTTATTAACACGTTGAGTGAAGAAACATTTTCTCCGATTCGTTTTAAATTTACTACTCTGTAGCTTCATCACATGCCCCTAGTCCTAGTATTTTTGGAAAGAGTAAACAAACGATTCACGTCTACCCGTTCCACTTCACTCATTATTTTATAGACCTCTATCATATCTCCCCTCAGCTGTCTTTTCTTCAAGCTGAAGAGCCTAGTCGCTTCAGCCTTTCCTTATAGGGAAGTCGCCCCATCCCCTTTATCATTCTCGTTGCCTTTCTCTGTAGCTTTTCTAATTCCACTATATCTTTTTTGAGATGCGGTGACCAGAATTGAACACAATATTCGAGGTGCGGTCGCACCATGGAGTGATACAAAGGCATTATAACTTCCTCACTTTTGTTTTCCATTCCTTTCCTAATAATACCTAACATTCTATTTGCTTTCTTAGCCGCCGCCGCCACACACTAAACAGAGGGTTTCAACGTATCATCAACAATGACGCTGAGATCCTTTTCTTGGTCGGTGACTCCTAATGTGGAACCTTGCATTACGTAGCTATAGTTCGGGTTCCTCTTTCCTACATGCATCACTTTGCACATGCTCACATTAAACATCATCTGCCATTTAGACGCCCAGTCTCCCAGTCTTGTGAGGTCCTCTTGTAATTTTTCACAATCCTCTCGCGATTTAACAACTTTGAATAACTTTGTGTTGTCAGCAAATTTAATTACCTCACTAGTTACTCCCATCTCTAGATCATTTATAAATAAGTTAAAAAGCAGCGGTCCCAGTACAGACCCCTGGGGAACCCCACTATCTACCCATCTCCATTGAGAATACTGACCATTTAACCCTACTCTCTGTTTTCTATCCTTTAACCAGTTCTTAATCCATACTAGGACACTACCTCCTATCCCATGACCCTCCAATTTCTTCTGGAGTCTTTCATAAGGTACTGTCATATCTCCTACCTCAATGCAAGTGGCGTCCTCGGGCTGCGCAGGGTCCCCTCGACACGCACACTTGACTGGCACAGCCAAGCCATGTGTGTGTGGTTCTTCTCTGGCTGCAGGCTCCTTGATTGCTTTGCTTCCATGCACCTGGATCTGCTCTCTCTCTCTGCCTGGCTTCCAGGTTCCTTGATTGCTTTGCTTCCACCCACCTGGGTCTGCTCTTCCTCTGCCTAGCTTCCCTTGCTTCTCTCCTATTGGTCTTCCGGTTCCTCCTTTGCCTGCTCTTGTCCTATGGCTGTGCCCCTTCTCCCTGCTAATGTCAGACGCCAGCACTTTATCAGCTGAGCTCTCCCTAGACTCTTTGCTTTGGCTTCTACTTTGGTAGGTGTTACTTGCTCAGTAGTGTGCTTCTCCTCTACTTTGTTCTTAGTTACTGACTCTGCCTGTACCTGGATTACTCTTGTGTCTGCTGCCTGCCTACTGACCTTGCCTGTACCTGGATTACTCTTGTGTCTGCTGCCTGCCCACGGATTCTGCCTGTACCTGGATTACTCTTGTGTCTGCTGCCTGCCTCCTGACCTTGCCTGTACCTGGATTACTCTCGTGTCTGCTGCCTGCCTCCTGACCTTGCCTGTACCTGGATTACTCTTGTGTCTGCTGCCTGCCTACTGACTCTGCCTGTACCTGGATTACTCTCTTGACCTGCTGCCTGCCTACTGACTCTGCCTGTACCTGGATCACTCTCTTGCCTGCTGCCTGTCTGGCCATCACATTTATCACCCCGCTTCCTGCTCCATTTCGTAAGCCCTGCAGGCCGCCCACACCTAGGGGCTCAACCTCTGGAGAACGGCAGTCAGCGCAGGTGAAACCCGGGGTTGTCCGGCTGCCAAGCAGAACCTGGTCCGAGTACCGGGCTCGGCAGCGCTCTACTTGGTACAAGAATTCACAGGTCTGACAGGTACTTTGTCAAACGCCTTTTGAAAATCCAGATACACAATATCAACCAGCTCGCCTTTATCCACATTTGTTCACCCCTTCAAAGAAATGTAATAGATTGGTGAGACAAGATTTCTCTTCACTAAATCCATGTTGATTTTGTCTCATTAATTCATGCTTTTGAATATGCTCTGTAATTTTGTTCTTTATAATAGTCTCTACCATATTGCCCGGCACCGATGTCAGGCTCACCGGTCTATAATTTCCTGGATCCCTTCTGGAACCTTTTTTAAATATCGGCGTTACATGGGCTACCCTCCAATCTTCCGGTACCACACTCGATTTTAAAGATAAATTACATATTACTAATAACAGTTCCGCCAGTTCGTTTTTCAATTCTATCAGTACTCTGGGATGAATACCATCCGGTCCACGAGATTTGCTACTCTTCAATTTGTCAAATTGCCCCATTACATCCTCTGGGTTTATGGAGATTACATTCAGTTTCTCTGACTAGTCAGAACTGAATACCATTTCTGGCACCGGTATCTCTCCCAAATCTTCCTTGGTGAAGATAGAAGCAAAGAATTCATTTAATCTCTCTGCTATGGCTTTGTCTGCCCTGATTGCCCTTTTTACCCCTTGCTCATCTAGCGGACCAACTGATTCATTTGCCGGCTTTTTGCTTTTAATATACCTTAAAAAAATGTTACTATCAAGCTTATTTTCAAAAGAGAAAGACGCCAAATCGGTATAATCGAAAGCCGATTTTGGGCGCCTCCAACTGCAGTCTGTTGCGGGAACGGACAAAGTTGCCTGGGGCATGTCGGAGGCATGGTGAAGGTGGGACTGGGGCGTGTTTATTGGCCGAGGAGAGATGGGCGTGCTCGGCCGATAATGGAAAAAAGAAGGGCGGCAGAAGCGAGAATTTGTGCCACTTTTTTTGGACCCCTTTTTTTTCACGAACAAGTCCCCAAAATGTGCCCCAACTGCCTAGATGACCACCGGAGGGAATCAGGGATGACCTCCCCTGACTCCCCCAGTGGTCACTAACCCCCTCCCACCAAAAAAAAAAAAGAACATTAAAAACTTTTTTTTTCCCAGCCTGTATGCCAGCCTCAAATGTCATACCCAGCTCCATCATAGCAGTATGCAGGTCCCTGGAGCAGTTGTTAGTGGGTGCAGTGGACTTCAGGCAGGTGGACCCAGGCCCATCCCCCCCTACCTGTTACACTTGTCCTGGCAAATAGGAGCCCTCCAAACCGCCCCCCAAACCCACTGTACCCACATCTAGGTGCCCCCCTTCACCCATAAGTGCTATGGTAATGGTGTAGAGTTGTGGGGTGTGGGTTTTGGGTTGGATTTGGGGGGCTGAGGCAATGGAAGGTTAAGTGACTTGTCCAAGATCACAAGGAGCAGCAGTGGGATTTGAACCGGCCACCTCTGGATTGCAAGACCAGTGCTCTAACCACTAGGCAACTCCTCCACTGAGGAACAGCATCCACGCCTGATGTAAATTTTTTATTTATTTATTTATTTAAATTTTCATATGTTTTACATGATTAACATGTTTCTGTAACACATTGCATATCTTGAATACATATTATTAAGGAAATCTTCACACACAAAATTTTTCATATATCAAATTATACAATTCCTTAGACCACAACCAAAATCATACAAGAAGGGGGGAGTGATCAGGACAATAGGAGATCCATAAAGACAGAAAAGAAAAAGAAAGGCTATATGGCCTGACCTAAACATTCCCATTGATTCTATAATAATCAGTATGTTAACATTCATATTACTCTTTAGGTTTAGTGGTTAGCTTTTTCATTTCTAAAAAAGCTTTAAGATGTTCTGGGTCATAAAATATATATTTTATACCCATATATTTAATCAGACATTTACATGGATATGCAAGCAAGTTACGGATCAAGAAAGGGATCTGGGTGTCGTCGTCGATGATACGCTGAAACCTTCTGCTCAGTGTGCTGCTGCGGCTAGGAAAGCGAATAGAATGTTGGGTGTTATTAGGAAGGGTATGGAGTCCAGGTGTGCGGATGTTATAATGCCGTTGTATCGCTCCATGGTGCGACCGCACCTGGAGTATTGTGTTCAGTACTGGTCTCCGTATCTCAAAAAAGATATAGTAGAATTGGAAAAGGTACAGCGAAGGGCGACGAAAATGATAGTGGGGATGGGACGACTTTCCTATGAAGAGAGGCTGAGAAGGCTAGGGCTTTTCAGCTTGGAGAAGAGACGGCTGAGGGGAGATATGATAGAAGTGTATAAAATAATGAGTGGAATGGATCGGGTGGATGTGAAGCGACTGTTCACGCTATCCAAAAATACTAGGACTAGAGGGCATGAGTTGAAGCTACAGTGTGGTAAATTTAAAACGAATCGGAGAAAATTTTTCTTCACCCAACGTGTAATTAGACTCTGGAATTCATTGCCGGAGAACGTGGTACGGGCGGTTAGCTTGACGGAGTTTAAAAAGGGGTTAGATAGATTCCTAAAGGACAAGTCCATAGACCGCTATTAAATGGACTGGAAAAATTCCTCATTTTTAGGTATAACTTGTCTGGAATGTTTTTACGTTTGGGGAGCGTGCCAGGTGCCCTTGACCTGGATTGGCCACTGTCGGTGACAGGATGCTGGGCTAGATGGACCTTTGGTCTTTCCCAGTATGGCACTACTTATGTACTTATGTACTTATGTTGCCCCCAAAGCTCGGGTTTCCTCTCGAAAAGTCAAGAATTTTTTTCTCCGATCTTGAGTTGTTTTACAGACGTCCGGATATACCCAAATTCTTTGACCACAAAAGATTTTCAAGGAGTTCCTGAAATATAACTTCAATACCGAATTTAAGTCCTGTTCAAAGACAAAAGATACTAGAAGAGTTCTACGCTGCTCTATTTCAGAAAATGATGTTTCTAATATCAATGAAATATCCAAAGGTTCTTGTATAGCTTGCTGATCTAAAGATAGTCTCTTCAGGTGATCCAATTTGTCATCACTATCCCCAGGTTCAGCTAGCACAGGCATCGGCAAATAATACGTTTTATTTAAAGGAGGTATAGCTGAAGCCGGAAACAACAAAATATCTTGTAAATACTTTTTAAACATTTCGGTGGAGCTCACATTTTTTACCCAAGGAAAATTTAACAGTCTCAGATTCAATCGTCTATTAAAATTTTCAAATTGTTCTATTTTCCTATGTGTAATAGTTTTGTCTGCAATCAAAGTTTCAGTTGTTATTTTTAAAGTTTTAACTTCTTGTTGAATTTGTTCCATTTGAGACGCTGTCTCCTGCTTAGTTTTTTCAAAAGAAGAAGTTAAAGAATCAATCTTACTCACAAGCTGAGAGGTTTATGATGTAAATTTTTGACCCTCGCAGCTGCTCGTCTAAGTTTTCTTTTCACCTTTCTTCTCATTTTATCATAGTCTCCTTTTTGAAAGTTAAACACTAACGTATTGGATTTCCTGTTTATACTTACTCCAAAGCTAATATCAAATCTGATCATATTATGATCACTGTTATCAAGTGGCCCCAGCAACATTACCTCCTGCACCAGATCATGCGCTCCATTAAGGACTAGGTCTAGAAGTTTTCCTCCTCTGTCAGCTCCTGTACCAGCTGCTTCATAAAGCAGTCCTTGATTTCATCAAGGAATTTTACCTCCCTAGCATGCACCGATGTTACATTTACCCAGTCAATATCAGGGTAATTGAAATCACCCATTATTATCTTGTTGCCCAGTTTGTTAGCCTCCTTAATTTCCTATAACATTCCTATATCTGTCTGTTCATCCTGGCCAGGCAGATGGTAGTACACTCCTATCATTATCCTTTTCCCCTTTACACATGGAATTTCAATCCATAGGGATTCCAAGATGTGTTTTGTCTGCTGCAGAATTTTCAATCTGTTTGATTCAAGGCCCTCCTTAACATACAATGCTACCCCTCCACCAATTCGATCCACCCTATCACTACAATATAATTTGTACCCCGGTATGACAGTGTCCCACTGGTTATCCTCCTTCCACTAGGTCTCAGAGATGCCTATTATATCTAATTTTTCAGTTAGTGCAATATATTCTAACTCTCCCATCTTATTTCTTAGGCTTCTGGCATTCACATATAGACATTTCAAACTATGTTTGTTGTTTCTATTTACATCATCATGCTCAGTACTTGACAGTATTAATTTGCAATCTTTTGTCTGATTTTTATTTAAGGACACCTGATCTACTATGGTCTCTTTTGCAAACTCACTATTGGGATACCCTATCTTTCCTG
Source organism: Microcaecilia unicolor (assembly GCF_901765095.1). Classification (NCBI taxonomy): domain Eukaryota; kingdom Metazoa; phylum Chordata; class Amphibia; order Gymnophiona; family Siphonopidae; genus Microcaecilia; species Microcaecilia unicolor. The sequence continues at coordinate 189,475,667 of NC_044035.1, forward strand.
TTCTGGTAATATCCTTAAAAGATACCTTATTCCGAACCATGCGCTTTTGAGCGACTGTCGGCCTTCCCCCAGTCTCTAGTTTAAAAGCTGCTCTATCTCCTTTTTAAATGCCAATGCCAGCAGCCTGGTCCCACTCTGGTTAAGGTGGAGTCCATCCTTTCGGAATAGGCTCCCCCTTCCCCAGAATGTTGCCCAGTTCCTAACAAATCTAAAACCCTCCTCCCTGCACCATCATCTCATCCACACATTGAGACTCTGGAGCTCTGCCTGTCTCTTGGTCCCTGCGCATGGAATGGGTAGCACTTCAGAAAATGCTACCCTAGAGGTTCTGGATTTGAGCTTTCTACCTAAGAGCTTAAATTTGGCTTCCAGAACCTCTCTCCCACATTTTCCTATGTCATTGGTACCCACATGTACCAAGACAGCCGGCTACTCCCCAGCATTATCTAAAATCCTATCTAGGTGACCTGTGAGCAGGGCCGTGCTGATGCAGTAAGCGAGGTAAGCGCCGCAGGGGGGCGCTTGCCTTCCAGGGGCGCCACTGCCCTGCTGTCCGTCCGTCTGCTCACTTGCAAAATCTTTCACCTGAACTTGTGATTCTCCTATCTCCGCTGCCCTCCCCTTTTCATGCAAAGGAGCAGTATTAATTGAGGCAGGCACGCTCTTCAAGTTACATGAGAATACAATCAGATTGCTATTTATGCTTCAGTTTGGGGCTAGCTCCTCAGTCAGGGTGAGTTTCAGAGCTTGAAACAGCATTCAAATTAAAGAGAACCTGAAATTTTAAAAGTGCTAAAAATAAGTTTTAAAAGTATTTGCCTTAATTCTAATTGCAGAATTCAGGTGCTGGGAGTCTGTACTTGGTTGTCATATGCTCAGATTTGTTTAAATCATATGCAAATTAGTCCGGTGTTTTTCACTAAACATTCAAGAAGACAGGAGGAGCCTCCACGGAAAGTCAAAGCAAAACAGCAAAAGTAGAGGCTGACAAATGCGCAAACCAATGGTGTTTGCTGATCAGTTGGCTGTTCCTTTGTTCTCTCTGTGGATTAACTTGCATACATAAAGGAATTCAAGCCTATCAGCTTCTCCTCAGAGAAAGTTGATTGTGACCCCTGAGGCAGGCGCTTTGGCGCCGAAACACGGACCGTGTCGGGTCCTTGATATTGATATGAATATTCTGAATAAACTGTTTTTTGAGATTATCTCCCTATTGGTTTGCGCATTTGTCAGCCTCTACTTTTGCTGTTTTGCTTTCACTAAACATTCCCATGAGTGTCTGTATGTTAATCTGCATTCAAATAGCGCTCTCTGATTGGATGATCAGCTTCTGTTAAGAAATCTGCCCGGGAAGTGAACAGAGTGAGAGCTGTCCTTTGCCAAGAGAGACATCCAGCTGTGACTTCCTGTGTTTGTTGACTGAAGTTATAAAAGAGTTCCTGATTGTGGTAAATGAGAAAATATAAGTGAAAAGAGATTGGTGGCGATTGAAGTTTCTCTAGTGAGAAAAGGATCTGAATATTTCAGGATTACTTGAAGTTTATGAAGAATAGAAAAGGGTGAATTTCAGTTTAAGAGTGTTTAAATCCTATAAGCTATATAAAGGCTAGGTAGATTTAAGTGAGTGACTGTAAGCAAGGAAACCTTAATATTTGATCTGAAATAAATATTTGATCTGAGATAGTTGATCAGAGATAAATGTTTAATCTGAATTATATCCTTTGGTGCAAAGGAGATTAGAATGCAATAGAGTATTTCTTTCTGTTTACCAGTACAGTACCAGTACAGTCAAATAATTCCATTCCACTTAAATAAATTTTTGTTATATATATGAGGGAGTAGTATCTGGATTTATTGTAAATCAAATTGATTCCATTCACAGGAATTCATATTCACTTTCATGCATTCATCCGATATTATCTTTTAAGGATGAAGTTTTATTTTATGTTCACTCTGTCTCTTGTGAGCTGAGCACAGTTAGTTTCCTCGGCTGGCATGACTACATATTAGAGGTATTTTGATACTGTGTGAAGTTTTACCACAGACGGGTGACATATATAAAACATTCTCCTTGGATAGGATGTGATATGTGAAAATACATTTTGCTTTAATGAAATTGCTAAACTTTAGAGTCAGAGACTTATCAATGAGGGATACATACAGTGCTATTTTTTCCTGAGGTCCGGCTTACTTGCCTGCTCCCTTCTGTTCCTGCTCTGCTGGACGGGGGGGGGGGGGGGGGGGGGGGGTGGGGGGGGGGGGGGCGCCAACCGATAGTCTGCAGGGGGGCACCAGAGACCCTAGGCACGGCCCTGCGTATGAGGTCCGCCACCTTCGCACCAGGCAGGCAAGTGACCATGCGATCCTCACATCCACCAGCCACCCAGCTATCTACATGCCTAATAATCGAATCACCAACTACAACAGCTGTCCTAACCCTTCCCACCTGGGCACTAGCTCCTGGAGACAGATCTTTGGTGTGAGAGGATATTACATTCCCTGGTGTGGTGGTCCTGTCTACAGGATTACTTCCAGACTCACCAGGGTGATGCTTTCCTTTTAGAAGGCCTTCCTCCTCCAAGGCAGCACAGGGGCTGCCAGATTGGAGGTGGGACTTCTCTACAACATCCCTGTAGGCCTCCTCTATGTACCTCTCTGTCTGAGTCGTTCTCTGAGAGCTAGGAGCTCTTTGCAAGTATCACATGTAATTCAGATTCTAATGAAAATTGAAAATTCCCCTCTTGTCTTAATTAGAATAATTGACTATGAATGAAGAGTTGAGCTGGGGTGGGTGGGCAGGAATGAGGACTGAACTGGGCCCTTCTGTGCCTTCTAGAGACTATCTGTTAATGCTGTGACAGAAACTTCAAGTTTTAAAACTATCAGGGGCATTTTCAAAAGAGAAGGACGTCCATCTTCTGACACAAATCGGGAGATGGGCGTCCTTCTCCCAGGGTCACCCAAATCGGCATAATGGAAAGCCAATTTTGGGCGCCCTCAACTGCTTTCCATCGTGGGGACAACCAAAGTTCACAGGGGTGTGTCGGCACCGTACCGAAGGCGGGACGGGGGCGTGAATAAGAGATGGGCGTCCTCAGCCGATAATGGAAAAAAGAAGGGCGTCCCTGACGAGCATTTGGCCGACTTTACTTGGTCCATTTTTTTTCACGACCAAGCCTCGAAAAGGTGCCCGAACTGACCAGGTGACCACCGGAGGGAATCGGGGATGGCCTCCCCTTACTCCCCCAGTGGTCACCAACCCCCTCCCACCCTAAAAAAAATTTATAAACATTTTTTGCCAGCCTCTATGCCAACCTCAAATGTCATACCCAGCTCCATCACAGTAGTATGCAGGTCCCTGGAGAAGTTTTTAGTGGGTGCAGTGCACTTCAGAAAGGCGGACCCAGGCCCAACCCCCCCTACCTGTTACACTTGTACTGGTAAATGGGAGCCCTTCAAAAACCCACCCAAAACCCACTGTACCCACATGTAGGTGCCCCCCTTCACCCCTTAGGGGTATGGTAGTGGTGTACAGTTGTGGGGAGTGGGTTTTGGGGGGGGGGGTTTGGGGGATCAGCACCAAAGGTAAGGGAGCTATGTACCTGGGAGCAATTTGTGAAATCCACTGCAGTGCCCCCTAGGGTGCCCGGTTGGTGTCCTGGCATGTGAGGGGGACCAGTGCACTACGAATGCTGGCTCCTCCCATGACCAAAGGGCTTGGATTTGGTCGTTTTTGAGATGGGCATCCTCAGTTTCCATTATGGCTGAAAACCGGGGACGACCATCTCTAAGGTTGACCTAAATGTTGAGATTTGGGCATCCCCGACCGTATTATTGAAACGAAAGATGGACATCCATCTTGTTTCGATAATACTAGTTTTCCCGCCTCTTTGCCGGGACGTCCTTAGAGATGGGCACCCTTAGAAATGGGCATCCCTGTTCGAAAATGCCCCTCTATGCTTCCACTTCGACTGTGCCTACCCATCCCATCATCCCCTTCTTCAGGTTTTCCCCATTTTACCAAAATCAGTATGTCAGAAATGCAGTACTTTAAGTTCAGTGTGTCTGTATTCTGCTTTTGCTCTTATATCAAACCATATCGTGTGATGATCTCTATTAACTAGGTGGGCACCCACCCGTACATTGGAAAAACGTCCTCCATTTGTGAACACTAGATCCAGTGTTGACCTTTCCCTCGTGAGTTCTGTCACCATTTGTCTGAGAAAGGCACTTTGACAGTCATCCACAGTCTCTCTACTACTTTCCAATTCTGCCAATGGGATGTTCCAATCCACATCAGGCAAGTTGAAATCTCCCATCAATAGTGCCTCCCCAGATTCTTGTCCAGTTTTTCTATTTATGCCGGAGGTCTGTAGATAACACCTGCGTGGACAGAGGTTCAATTTTCTCTTTCCAGGATGATCCATATAGCTTTTCCTTTCACCAGGTTCCCTGCATTTCAGCAGCTCTGATATTGTTTTTCACATATAGCGCCACTCCTCCACCTCTTCGGCCCTCCTTATCCTTCCTAAAAAGATTATAGACAGGTATGGTCGCATCTCATTGATGGGAATCACTGAACCATGCCTCTGTAATAGCAACAATATCCAAGTTTTCCTCAAACATCAGGGCTTGCAAATCTTGAACCTTTTTACTTAGACTACAAACATTTGTGCTCATTGCTTTCCATGTGCTAAGCAAGTTTGGATGGTTTCCTATATTTTCATGACCTCCCCCTACCATCATGTTTTTTCTGGGGGTGACTTATGAATTCCCTTGTTTCCTTTTGTCACCCCCACTCTCTAGTTTAAATGTCTAGAAACATACCGTCTGAATTAGTCCCCAAGGATCCTTCTTCGTGTCACAGAAAGATGTAGCACAAAAGGGCCTCCAGAACTGGAACAATGATGCTATCTTTATTAAAATGACCCGACACGGGCTGTGTTTCAGCGCTCAACAGCACCCGCCTCAGGGGTCAAAATCAATGCTTTGCAAGTCTTACACTTGCTTCTTGTCAAGAAACCGTTCCGCAATCCGATGTCAGAAGCGCTGCACTAACTTTCAAAGGCAGCAAGACCCTCTCTGTCTTGCTGTTTACAGAAAGATGTAGGTCATCATTACAGTACAGCCTGTTATTTTTCCACATACTGACCATCCTCCTATGTATCTACAACCTTCTTCTTTACACCAAGCTTCAAGCCACTTATTGAATTCTTTTGTTTTATATTGTGTTTCCTCTCCCTTTCCACATGTAGGAATTACTTCAGAAAAAGCTGCAGTCTGAACCAAAGGCTAGAATCCCTCCTCAAACTTCTGGAATGCTTTCTGTGCTCTAAACTTGCTATTGTTGGCCAGGTCATTTGTCCCAGGGTGGATTACAACATCAGTATTAGAATCCTTACTGTCCTCTCAGATCACGTTCAGTATTTGGTTGGTACTTCTGGTAGATGAGGATCCTGGAAGGCATTTTGAAAATGCCTCTCTATATGTGAGGTACTGATCAAAAAGGCAAGTGAAGCAAAAAAAGAGAGAATGAGATACAAATCCTTCACAGATATTGTGTTTAGCACCCTCAATTATTGCAAAGCATTGGCATTTATGCTTGTTAAAATACAAACTATGTTGCTTTTATAAAATGAATGTTCTCCATGTACAGCAGGATAATTAATAACAGATACACTCTTACCACCTCTTTTGGAGTTGGCTCCTGTTTTAAGTTATTATACAGAGGGATCACGTGACGCTATGGAGCTGAGAGGACATTATGGATCTCGGCTTCCAGACCCACTTGGCCCTTCCTTAACTTTAGAGGCACTCTACTTGTGGAACACCAACAAATATTTAGAATAAAGCATCTGCAAGTTGCTGGACCACTAAAATGATGATATAATTTCCACACAAAGAAAAGGAAAGCAGCCAACCGAAGTTGGCGTGAGCAGTTTCCTGCTGTAGAAAATAATTTTCCGCAGTAATCGGCAGCGCAGCCATATTGCTATGTGCTACCCGATAACTGCAGGGCTAGCATGTGAGCCCATACCACCTAATAAATAGGTGGCGGTAAGAGCTCAGGCATAAAATACCTCATTTTAAAAAAGGTCTTTTTCCCGCCATGCTAAAAAGTGGTCTAGCGTGTGCCAACTTCACAAGCCAAAACTAACACAGACCACTTTTTAGCTCCGTGGGGAAAAAGGCCTTTTTAAAAATGGGGCTATGTAGTCTGATATGATGAAAAGAGGGAACATCAAGTAAAGTTTGTCCCCAGAGCGCAAAAACCAAACATGTCAATATATTCTCAAAGAGCTAGCAATAGTGAGCGGTGTATCATTGTTCAGTGCTTTAAAAATCAATGTCAAATTTAATGGGTAACCAATGTAAGTTTTTTAAGAACCGGAGTTATATGAGCAAACCGGGAAGTATTTGTAAGTAAACAAGTAGCTGTATTTTGTGCAATTTGGAAAGGCCTGATCTTACTTGCTGGCAAACTTGGATATAGTGAATTACAATAATCTAGGAGTGGAGTTATCAAATACTATACAACACTCCTGAGATAGTAAACTTTTCAATCACCTAATAAGCTTTAATTTAAAAAAACAAAAACCTTTCTAATAGTAGTCCTCACTGAGCAGTCAAAGATAAGCTAGTATCTATCCAAATCCCAAGATATCTCATAGTGGAAAGAATGGAAACTTTCAAGGAATCAATATACAAAGAGGGGCATAATCGAAAGGGACGTCCTCGTTTCGAATTGGACATCTTCTGTAAGGAGGAGGTAGAAGGAAGGCAGAGAAGAGCTGATAGTGACAATAAGCGGGGAAAGGAGAAAAACCCTCAGAGGGGAAAAGGGAGGAGGAGATTGATGAAAAGGGAAGAGAACTACAGAGCCCAGCAACACTTGCAAGGAAGGAGGGAACAAGAGAAACAGTACCACAACTCCCAGCAGGTAGTAGAATCAGGGGGTGATTGGGAGATGGAGGATAATCAGGGGGAGGAGCAGCACCTGGGAGAGAGGGTGGGGGAAGACTCCATGGAGTGGGAGGAGATTGAACTAGGAGAACAAAGTGAAAGGAAAGAGGTGGGTGAGGAGCAAATGGAGTTCTTTTGCTCAGGACAAAGGGCGGTGGAAAAGGAAGAGACTGCAGAGAGAGAGAAGCCAGAGATTTGAGGCCGCTAAGGGACAATGCCTAGATGCGGTCTGGCTTCATGGACCAGTGGGAATTAATTACCTGAAGGAGGTCAGTCTGAACATTTGTGGGAGGTTGTCAGAGTGTTGGTGTCTGGCAAATGAGGGTGGTGAAAATGCCTCTAACTCCTAGGCAGTAGCAGAGAGGAGCGGAGGAATAGACTGAACCACAGGTTTTCCCAAATCTTTAGCTAATGCTAAGACTGAACTGTTGTTTGTTTGGTGTGTTTGAAAAGTGAAGCAAAGTGCACGAAAACCAGCAGCTGTGGTACAATGAACATACTGTTTTTCCCACTGGTACCGTGGTGTAATAAAGTACTCTGCAGGATAAATTTGGTACTGTGAATAATTACTTTTTTGCAAGTGAACAGAAGCAGTTCCTCTTAGGCGGTGGATTAGCCCCAATTGTGTGGGTGAAGACAGACAGTACGGAGAGGTGCAGGTCGAGAGCGGACAGCACGGAGAGGTGCATGCCGACACTTCGCAAAATGTCCCCATCCAGGGGCGGGGAAACCCATCTTTTTTAAAAAATACGGAAGTCCATCTTTCGTTTTGATAATACAGTCAGGGATGCCCAAATCCTGAAATTTGGTCATCCTTAAAGATGGTCGTCCCTAGACTTGGTTGTTTCTGATTTTCGGCGATAATGGAAACCAAGGATGTCCATCTCAGAAACAACCAAATGCAAGCCCTTTGGTCGTGGAAGATGCCAGCATTTGTAGTGCACTGGTCCCCCTGACATGCCAGGACAGCAACCGGGTACCCTAGGGGGCACTGCAGTGAATTTCATAAATTGTTCCCAGGTACTTAGCTCCCTTACCTTGTGTGCTGAGCCCCCCCAAAAACCCACTACCCACAACTGTACAACACTACTATAGCCTTTACAGGTGAATGGGGGGCACCTAGATGTGGGTACAGTGGGTTTGTGGTGGGTTTTGGAGGGCTCGCTGTTTCCTCCACAAACGTAAGGGGGGGGATGGGCCTGGGTCCGCCTGCCTGAAGTGCACTGCACCCACTAAAACTGCTCCAGGTACCTGCATACTGCTGTAATGGACCCGAGTATGACATCTGAGGCTGGCAATCAATATTTTGAAAGATGTTTGTTGAGGGTGGGAGAGGGTTAGTGACCACTGGGGGAGTAAGGGGAGGTCATCCTCGATTTTCTCCAGTGGTCATCTGGTCATTTCGGGCACCGTTTTGTGCCTTAGTCGTAAGAAAAACACGACCAGGTAAAGTTGTTCAAGTGTTTGTCAGGGACGTCCTTGTTTCTTTCGATTATGGGTCGAGGACATCCTAGTGTTAGGCATGCCCAAGTCCCGCCTTCGCTATGCCACCGATATGCCCCCTTGAACTTTGGCCGTCCCTGTGAGAAGGATGCCCATCTTCCGATTTATGTTGAAAGATGGGCGTCCTTCTCTTTCGTAAATGAGCCCAAAAGTCTCAGGAACTGGTGAGGAAGAAACTTTACCAGACAAAAACAGAATTTGTGATTTGGTGATGTTTAACAAAGCGGTTGGCATTCACCTTGAAAACAGATAGTTAAAATGTTAAATTTTTCTCTATTGATTCGGTAATTGGAAAAAAGAACTGTAAATAAGTACATAAGTAATGCCATACTGGGAAAAGACAAAAAGTCCATCAAGCCCAGCATCCTGTCCCTGACAGAGGCCACTCCAGGTGAAGGGCACCTGGCAAGCTACCCAAATGTACAAACATTTTATACAAGTTATTCCCGAAATTGTGGATTTTTCCCAAGTCCATTTAGTAGCAGTCTATGGAATTGTCCTTTACAGTGGCGTAGCAAGGGCGGGGCGGTGGGGGCGGTCCGCCCCGGGTGTCAACGGGTGGGGGGGTGCATCCATCCACCCCCCCCGGCGCAGCGCCTCCCCCCTGACACAGTCACCACCTGCCTACGAGCTCCGTCCATCTGCAGACGAAGATGGCACCCCCCCCCCCCACCGGCATGGATCCCCCCCCGGCATAGCACCACCCCCCCGACACGGTCCCCACCTGCCTACGAGCTCCATCCATCTGCAGCGCTGCTGTAAAGAAGAAATCGCTTCGTCGGCCCTTCCCTCACTCACTGTGTCCCGCCCTTGAGGAAATAGGAAGTTACGTCAGAGGGCGGGACACAGTGAGTGAGGGAAGGGCCGACGAAGCGATTTCTTCTTTACAGCAGCGCTGCAGATGGATGGAGCTCGGGGGGGGGGGGGGTGGCGCTATGCCGGGGGGGTCCACGCCGGTGGGGGGGGTGCCATCTTCGACTGCAGATGGACGGAGCTCATAGGCAGGTGGGGACTGTGTCAATGGGGTGGCGCTGCGCCGGGGGTGTGTGCCGTGTTGGTCTGCACCCTGGGGGGGGGGGGTGCAGCGGCGATCCGCCCCGGGTGGCAGCCGGCCCCGCTACGCCACTGGTCCTCTAGGAAACCGTCGAACCCCTTTTTAAACTCTGCCAAGCTAACCACCTTCACTACGTTCTCTGGCAACAAATTCCAGAGTTTAATCATCTGCATACAGTCAAAACTGCGCCTCTAGGCAACGCAATACTTGACAAATAGATTTCATATAAATGTTAAATAGGATAGCTGATAAGTCTGATCCTTGTTGTAGACCTGATGATAATTTTATCCAGTCTGAGTATTTATGACCTTGCTGCACATAAAATAATCTAGTTGACAAAAATGAGCTAAACCATTAAAGGACATTTCCCTTTATCCCTAAGGCTTTAAGTTGACCAATGATTATCCCACGGTGTACTAGCATAGTAATATAATAGTTGACAGCAGCTAAAGACCTGCATGGTCCATCCAGTCTGCCCAACAAGATAAACTCATTGCATACTGTATCAAATGCAGCAGAGATATCAAGGATCATCATGAGATACTCAGTGCCCCTATTAAAACCAGTTCTAATTGAATTCAGACATGATATGTCTGTTTAATGTTTTGGTCTAAGGCCAAATTGTAAGGTATCTAGCAAATCATTCACATCCAGAAAATCCTGTAATTGATTTAAAACAACTTTCTCTGACTTATGAAATCTTCCTCCCTTTTTTCTATTAATTACGGCTATCTGGCCCTAAGTGTAATGTTGGTGCAAGTCTGCATTTATTCAAGGTGAGAAATGGGGCAGTATACCAGTGCTCTCATGAACTAGGCTGTTGAGCTATGCTCCCAAATGCAGCAAGTCTATTAACTCTTGGGTTGTAAATAATCAGATTTCACCTTGAAAGTGAATTTTGAAAATAGAGTGCAGGTGCCTGTTACTATTTCCTTGCTCAGGAAATAATGCAACAAGCAGTAATATCGATCTCAGGAGGCACCAGTGGAGTAGGGGCTTGCTCTGCTGGGGCTCCTAAAATATTAGCCAAAAGGCTGGACAGAGACTGCGTGGTGATAGCCTGACCTATGAGGGATGCTGAGTAATATAGGGCTCTAGATGCATCAGGCTAGGTTAGGATGTGCACTGATTAGGGGTGGATTTCAATTTAAATGGTGATAGGCTGACCAGCTGTGGTTTGGTCCTGCTTAGGAAGGAATGTTTATACTTTAATACTTTTCAATATAACATTAGCAAAACTTTAAACAGATCTGCTAATTTTTCATGTAATCCACAGAGTAGATATGTTAAAAAATATGGGGAGACAGTGGAGGTTGAAGATTGTCAGTGATGGGGGTGGGGAAAGGGGATGGAATATAAGTGGAATGTACTATGGACAGTGGGAAGGGTTTACAAGGAGCTAAGGTGGGGAGATTGGGTACAGAGTGGTCAGCCAGTTTGGCAACCTATAACTAACCTATAAATGTACTCACTCTGCTGCTCCACAGTATCTCTCCACACTCGTCCTTCCCTACACCCCTTCCCGTGCACTCTGCTCCATGGATAAATCCTTCTTATCTGTTCCCTTCTCCACTACTGCCAACTCCAGACTTCGTGCCTTCTGTCTCGCTGCACCCTATGCCTGGAATAAACTTCCTGAGCCCCTACGTCTTGCCCCATCCTTGGCCACCTTTAAATCTAGACTGAAAGCCCACCTCTTTAACATTGCTTTTGACTCGTAACCACTTGTAACCACTCGCCTCCACCTACCCTCCTCTCCTCCTTCCTGTACACATTAATTGATTCGATTTGCTTACTTTATTTTTTGTCTATTAGATAGTAAGCTCTTTGAGCAGGGACTGTCTTTCTTCTATGTTTGTGCAGCGCTGCGTACACGTTGTAGTGCTATAAAAATGCTAAATAGTAGTAGTAGTAGGCAAAGGAGAGAGGTACTAAAAGGACAAGAGGATTTATAATTGCAAACTGTTGGGGCACAAAAAGGAAAGGGGGAGCTGGAGACTGGAATGGCTCTTCTCTGGGAAAGTGGACAAACTTACTACTGGGACCATATCTGGTCAAGGTATCATGGGAAGTTTATCATCTCCAGAAGATCCTTCAGGCTCTGGATAGCATCAATAGTTATGATGCAGAAGAGCCACCTAGACTCAGAGAAACAAAGCAAAATGAAAAGATGGTGGATGGGAGATTATATAGAGGCTTCAGTTCTTGCCAAGAAAGCAGGAATGCTTGTTATATTTTGTACAAGATTGGTGGTGGAAACACATTAAAAAACACACAAAAAAAAGAAAATCAGAGTGGAGGAGTGGCCTAGTGGTTAGGGTGGTGGACTTTGGTCCTGGGGAACTGAGGAACTGAGTTCAATTCCCAGCACAGGCAACTCCTTGTGACTCTGGGCAAGTCACTTAACCCTCCATTGCCTGCTGCATTGAGCCTGCCATGAGTGGGAAAGCACAGAGTACAAATGTAACAAAAAATAAAATCGTAAAAGATCCAGGGGGTCATTTCATTTTTGCCCATGTCACCATAGAGCATGTCTATAATACAAAGGTTTATCAGAAATGGGCAGTAACACATGCAGTTGTTCAATAAGTAACCCAAAATAATTGCAGGGGACTTTAACAAAGTTCATGACCTGGAACTCGATAAAACTTACAACCCCCTGAATGATAAGATAGATCACACAAAAGGAGTGCCACTGCTGCATGAAACTCTGGAAGTGTTAGATGTATGGAGTGCTTTACGCCCTCTAGAGAAGGACTTCACTTGTTGAAGGCACATGCCATATAGTCTCAAATAGATTATATTTTGGTAGCAGGAGAACTCTTTACCACAGTCAATGAGGCTGTCATAGGACCCATAGAGATTTCAGATTATGCAGTCATATGGTAGAATTGGAGATGGGACCCAGCAATCTGGGGAGGAAGTGGATATTCCCCCTAGACCTCTATTCAGATGCAAGATTTGATGACTACATTTTAAGTACGAGGGGTGATTATAAACAACACAACCAAATACATGAAAGTAACAAGTTCTTATATTGGGAAACAGCCCAGGCTGTCCTACAAAGGGAATTAATTGCATATTCTATTTATAAAAAGAAAGCCAGAGATAGCGATATACTCAGACTGGAACAACAGCTTAGAAAGGAACATCAGAATTATAGAGTACATCCCAATGACAGTAATAAAGCCCAATTACTAGCAATACCATCAACTCTTAATGAGGTTTTACACCAATGTGCCAAAAATTCTGTAAGGTATTTTCAATATCAATTTTACAAGCATGGGAACAAAAATGGGAGATTATTAGCACGCTTGCCTAAAAGTTGGGGTGGGTCACAAAAAATTCTGATATTGAAGGAGAAGAGAGTACAGGTAGTGCGAACAGATGCTGAGATCAGTGCTACCATTAGGGATTTCTTTGCTGATTTATATTCAAAATCATCACAAAATAACCTGGAGACTGATACCTATTTGTCTAATCTGGATTTACCTTATTTAGCTGACATGGATAGGGATATGCTTAATGCACCCATTAAGGAGGAAGATGTGATGTGGGCCATTCAACAGAGTCCTCTCCTTAAAGCACCACAGCCTGATGGGTTCTGTGCAGAGTTTTATAAAGTGTTGTAGGACACAGTGTCCTGCCCTATCACTGCAGTCTTTAATAAAGTCATATCAAGCCAGTCTTTGCCAGATACCCTGAGACAAGTGTAAATTATAGTTCTTACCAAACCAAAGTAAGATCCCATAGCCCCAGAATCATATTGACTGATATCCCTATTATGTTATGAATCCAGGTTACTAGCTAAGGCCATAGTGAACCAGCTGGTGAAAATTATGCCAGGTTTCAAAGCTGATCCCAGGTAGGATTGTGCACCATTGATGTACAGCCAAAAATATTAGGAAAATACTGGCCATGATCAAGGCAGGTTGAGTTGAGGGGGGAGGGGGAGGGCCTTCTCTGCTCATCAGTTTTGATGCGGAGAAGACTTTTGACCCTATAGACTGTGATTTCATGTATGGAGTCCTGAGAAGTTATGGTATTACAGGTGCATTTAATCATACTATTAAACCACTCATCACCAACCAATAGTATATATGTGGGTAAATGAGCCATTTCTTCTAAAATGTGGTACTCACCAGGGCTGTTCTCTTTTCCCCCCTCCCCCTATTATTTGCTCTTACCTTTGATCCCTTAACTTGAGAAATACTAGCAAATCCTGAGATTAAAGGAATATGACTGGAAAGGCAAAATTTCAGCTTTTGCAAATGACTTCCTGGCACATTTAACACAAGCTCATCAATCTCTCCCAGCATTTTTGGACAGAATTGCAGAATATGGCGATTATTCTGGTTTCAAATTGAATGTGAATAAGTTGGAAGCACTGGCATCTGGTGAAATGTTGCAGGAGACTGAGGGAAAGAATTTCCTTTTCACTGGGCAACTGGGTCCTTTCGTTACTTAGGTATACAATTGACCTCTGACCCTAGGCACTTGTACAAGTGTAATATTACTTAGTAATAGGGCTGTTCATTGATCAAAAGGTTTAACCGCATGATTAACCGCGATTAAATTTTTTATCGCGGGGTTAAGCACTTTAAGAGGGGCATAATCGAGAGGTCACGTGATGCCGAGCTAGGAAGCGGCTGTGTGTGAGGAGAGCTCCTAGTTCGACCCTCGAAATTACTATTAAAAAGGGCTTCTATCGCAGGAACTTTGTGCTGCTGATTGACGACTTACTTCTGGAAAGCGGTTGAAATCTACCGGGCTTGTCGGAGCACAATGGTCCTTCGTGCACCATAGAAGGACAAGGAGAAGGCACGCCAGAGTGAGAATAAAATGGCGGACGATGGCGAATCAGGCCATGCCACGATCAGCTCAGCCTGGGTGGCGGAGATTGTGTTTGAGGTGCGGAAAGTCATCGACGCCTCCCTAGATCAACGGCTGCAGAAGGTTTCGGATAAGCTCAATACCGTAGACGGAAGGCTGGAGGACTTGAAGGGTGAATTTTCAACACACTGCCAAAGAGTGTCTGACTTGGAGGATCAGGTACAGCAACTGACGGCTGGGAGGGACGACCTGTAAAAGCATGTGCGAACGATGGAGGATAAGCTCGATGACATTGAAAACCACTCCAGGCGAGAAAATCTGAGGCTGGTTGGTCTGCCGGAACAGATCGCGGATTCGGAGCTTAGAGGGTTTTTGGAATCCTGGTTGAGCAAGAGCCTCCAATTAAAATCAGAAGCGGGAGAGCTCCGTATCGAGTGTGCACATTGACTAGGCCCGCGGAGGACAGACCGCGAGTGGTCATCTTCAAACTGTTAAATTACGTGCATAAGACTGAAATACTAAGGGCTATTTGAAGCAGGGGCACATTAACATTTGAAAACCAACCGGTACTTCGTTTTCAGGATTACTCCTCCAGAGTCGCCCTGCTGCGTAAGGCCTATGCACCAGTTTGTGGAGAACTGCACCGAAGGAACATCCAGTTCGCGCTGCTGTACCCTGCACGGCTCAAAGTGTTTACTGAAGGGAAACCACAGCTATTTGAGACAACCGACGGAGCTAAAGCTTTTCTGCAAACGCTGCCACCGATATGAGTTTGGCTGCCTGGAACAGCAGAAGAGGAGTGTGGTACTTTTGGGTGGCGCAGGGTGCTCGTGGCAGGGCGGTGAGACTTTTTTGTGTGTAACGAAGAGATCTGCTTTTCTTGTATGGGTAGCAATATGCGATCATGCAGGGGACCTCTTGGACTTGAAACATTATGATTGCCCACTATTCTGATGATAACAGCTGCGGGTTGGACATTGGGTATTTGGAGTGGGGAGCGCTGAGTTGGATGTGTAGGATATGAGTAATGATGAAACTGAGTATCTGGGGGATATAGGAGGGGAGGTGGGAGGTGACTGACCTGTGTGAGACCTGTGTGAATCGGATGGAGGGATGTGGGAGAAGTAATTGGAGGATGAATGATAGGTGTATGCTTGGAGCGGCAGATGAGTTGGGTGGTGAAATGTGGAGATTTGCTCATGTTATTTATGAATCGGTGGTGGGTAATAAAAACCAGGCCTTCCTATCTGGCAGAGGGGAACTGAGGGAGGTGCCTCTCCTGCGGGGCCTGTCTAATTGGGGATGGTGGAGATAGGAGTTCAAAACCACGGGAAGGAGGGGGATGCACAAGTGCCTTGGGGGGAGTTTGGTTGGGTTTGGGGGGGGGGGGGGGGGGAGTTTTTCCTTCTGTTTGTATTGCTCAATTTCTTTTACATTAATTTTTGTGTTAGTTTTGCTGCCCGGGTGGTTCCCCTGATCTGGGAGAAGGTGCGAGTGCTATGGGGTGACATGGGAAGAGTGTGGGGCTGGAAGGGTTATTGCTGGGGTAGCCCTAAGGCCTATTTTCAAGGATTGGATATTTGGAGCTATTTGCATTCTATTCCTCCATGACCGCGATTAAACTGATTTTGTGGAATGTGAATGGAGTTTCTTCTCCCATAAAGTGACAAAAAAATCATGCGGGCTCTAAATCGGCAGAGGGCAGATGTAGTTTTTTTGCAGGAGACTCATTTGCCCACTTCAGAGCACCTCAAATTTAAAAAGTGGTGGGTGGCAGATTTAGTGGAAGCGCCAACGTTAAATCGTAAGGCAGGCTTGCTGATCCTCTTCCGGAAGGGATTGGAAGTTCAAAAGCTGCAAACTTGGAGGGACCCTAAGGGTCGCTTCTTTATTGTTAGCGTGGCTCTGGGTAAGTAAAAAGTACTTTTATGCAATGTCTATGGCCCCAACACATATGATACAAGATTTATACAAGCCCTTACATGTAGATTGCTAGAGATGCCAGACATACCTATTCTGATGGGGGGGGTGATTTCAATTTAGTTCACAACCCGACTGTGGATAGATCATCGGGAGCTGGGGAGGTGGGGAACCCCAACAAGGGTATTCCACTAATCTGTTCTACATTACATGTGCTAAATGTGTGGCGAGCACTACACCCCATGGATAAAGATTTCACCCACCTTTTGAGAGCACATGGTTCTCAATCACATATTGAATATTGGTTGATATCAGCATCAATGTTTTCAAAAGTGATAGATGCAGGGATTGGACCCTATAGCGTGTCGGACCATGCATGGGTGTGGTGCACAATCACATTAGGTTCCGGGGAGGTAGGGGCATTCCGGTGGAGGTTCCCATTGCAATTATATTGGGATGGTGAGTTTCGAGACTACTTGACAAAGAAATGGACTGGATATCAAGTTAATAAT
Source organism: Microcaecilia unicolor (assembly GCF_901765095.1). Lineage (NCBI taxonomy): Eukaryota > Metazoa > Chordata > Amphibia > Gymnophiona > Siphonopidae > Microcaecilia > Microcaecilia unicolor. The sequence continues at coordinate 189,492,452 of NC_044035.1, forward strand.
GCAGAGCACAGGTCACGTGATGCGAGGGAGCTGAACGGACGTCCGAGAACCCGGCTCCGCTCCTGACTCCCTCTATCTTTGAAATTAATCGGCTTAACTCCCGTTTTCAAAGCCTACGAGCCAGACGGGGGAACGGTAAACGACCCGCGTTCAGAATACGAAGCTGTGAGGAGGAGAACGCGGCAGAGAGAGCGGGGAATGCCCGCGAAGTCACAGAGGCCTAAAAAGTCCCGCATGCTCGACGCGAAAGCAAAAATGGCGGCGGTTAAAGAAACCGCGGGAGAAGCGAGCCAGCCCACAGAAGTTTTTCAAGAACTTATACAGCAGGTGACGGCAATACTAGAAGACAAGCTGTCCAAGTTTCAATCTTCAGTGGAGCAAATCAGGGAGGCAGTGGAAAGACAAAGTGCGAGACTCCAGCAGGCGGAAGAAAGGATTTCCAGGCAAGAAGATAGAACGGAGGTAGCAGATACCCGAATAAGCGGGCTAGAGCGAAAGTGTGAGCGCCTGGAGCAGCAGATTGACGATCTGGAGAATCGGAGCCGAAGAAACAACGTCTGAATAGTAGGGCTCCCTGAGTCGGTGCAGGATAAAGAATTGTGGAAGATCATGGAGGAATGGCTCCCTGAACAGCTGGGATTACAATGCCCGGGAAAACCTTTGCAGGTTGAAAGAGTCCATCGAATCGGGGCGCGCAGAGAGGGGGAGAGCCGCCCCAGAACAGTTATAGCAAAACTTTTAAACTATGCCGATAAAGAGAAAATATTATTGGCATACAGGAAGAAAGCAGCGCTGGAATATAATGGAAGTAAAGTCTTGCTATTCCAGGATTACTCTGCTGTGGTTTCGGAGCAAAGGAGAAAAATGGGACAGCATTGTAAGCGCTTGTTTGAAAAAGGGGTGAAATTTGCCCTACTCTTCCCGGCTAAAGTGCGGGTGATGGCTGATAATAAGGTACTGTTTTTTACTGACCCCAACGAGCTGGCAGCATATGTGGAACGCATATAAGGGATTTAAAAAAAAAAAAAAGGCAGATCAGCTATGATACCTTACTGGTGACAGTGCAACTTACTGGACTATAAGGACAGTGTGTGGAAAAAAAACGAAACTTGCGATTGGACCAGAACACAGCAGAAATATTCATGAGAAATTGTGGGTCTTAAGGATTGATCAAACTGAGTCATTGAATTGTGGAGACCCTAAGTGTTGGATTGGGAACAAGTGATCAGTGGTTGGTGTCCACGTTGTTATTCCAAAAAATGGGAAATCTGACCAGGTCAAGGGAGCACCAGGGAGGTGACAGTCCACGGAAGATGGAAGGAAGAGCCCAATGCCAAGCTGAAGAGGCATTGGTAGTGATCAACAGACCTGGCAGAAGAGGACAGCTTGCGAATAGTGAGCCAGATGTTGCTGGAAGTTAAGTTTTTCATGTGGGACTGGATATAAAATTGAAGTGGGTTTGAAGGTTATCTTTGTTGTATATGTGTTGGAAGGGGTAGGAAAATGTTGACACTCCTTACTGTTCCTGTTTTTTGTGAATTAAGATGTTGCAGGGGAAGGGGAGACTGAGGTAGAAGGGAAAGGGAGGTGGGCATTGAGAACGGGAGAGCGCAAATTATTAGGGGAGGCAGGGGTTGTGAGTGCGGGGGAGTTAGTGGTAGGGGGAAGGAAATGTTATGGTTATGGATTGTATGGATGGGAGTGTGTGTGTTGGGAAATTGGAATGTAATGATTGATGAGGGAAGGGAGGGTGGGAAGGGGGGGAGTAAGGGGGGGATAATGATAGGGATGGGAGACTGGGGACAGTTCTGGCTATTAATATCACGCGTAACAGCATATCGGGGAGCTGGAAGGTCAAGATTGAAAGGGGAAGAGAACCCATAACTTTACACATAGATGCCAAACAACAAGCTTGGTCTGGAGGTCTAGCTGGGGGGCCTCTGGATAGAGATATACAAAGTATTGGTGAATTTAGAAATTATCAACAGATAGCTGAATGGCTAACCTAAAAGTGGTGTCACTAAATGTAGATGGGGTGCACTCACCAATAAAGAGGACAAAAGTACTACAGGCGCTCAAGAGGCAAAAGGCCGATGTGGCACTGATACAAGAAACACACTTAAGTAAAGTGGAACATCTTAAGATGAAAAGAGACTGGGTGGGAGACATATATTTTGCAGCATACAATGGTAGGCAAAGGGGAGTAGCCATACTAATAAGGAAAACAATTGCATTTAGTTTACATAAGATGTATCAAGATCCGGAAGGGCGCTTTGTAATAGTGACAGGATCCTTGCAAGGTATCAAGGTGGGACTGTGTAGTGTATACGCACCAAATGTTTATTCTCATAAGTTTTTTACCGCTGTGATAGCTAAATTAGTAGCCTTTGATGAATATCACCTTATTGTAGGAGGGGATTTCAACATTACAAGTGACCCCTCTATAGATTGCAAACCCCCAAAGAAAGTGGGGCGGGGACATGAAGAAAAGGGGGTGAATTTACTTATGAATGAACTGGGACTGGTGGATATTTGGCGCCTCCAACATTTAGAAGAGCATGATTATACTTTTTTCTCACACCCGCATGGAGTTCACTCGCGTCTTGACTACCTGCTTGTGTCCCACTCAGTCAGCTTGATAGTAGAACAGACTGGAATTGGGGAGCCAGATGTATCTGACCATGCCCCAGTGTGGGCTGAAATGCGGTGGGGGGAGAGGAAGAGGCCGGCAAGATGGCGTATGAATCCGGCTCTGTACCAGAGTAGAGAATTTTAAAACTTACTTGAGGCAGAGCTGGACAGACTACGTCGCTGAGAATGATGCCCAGTCGGTAAGCCCGAGAATCTATTGGGAAGCAGCGAAGGCTGTACTCCGAGGCAGGGTTATCTCCTATGTTGCCTCGCAGAACAAGCGGCGAGGCTCTCAACTTACAGAGGTGTCTGGGAGATTACGGGAAGCGCGCAGAGCTCTCATCATCTCTCCCACAGAATATAATAGACAGACATATGCAGAGTGTAGGAAGGCAATGCAGGAGATACTGGATGCAGGAGCGTTATACAATATTAAATTATATAAGTATAAGCTGCACCAATGGGGGAATAAAACAGGTAAACTTTTAGCAGCCTTGGTGAGGCAGAGATCGGGGAAGCAGTACATAGGTAAGATCCGAGAAGTGGAGGGGACAGTAACTACAGACCAAATGGCAGTAGAAAGGGAATTTGTGCGCTATTATACAACACTTTACAAAGCGGGCCCTTTCTCAGAGGAAAAGTGTATAGAGTTCCTTAGGGCTGTAAACTTACCCTCGTTAACTGAAAGCCAGAAAGAGATGCTGGACGCACCACTACAAGGGAAAGAGATACAGCGAGTAATAAAACGCTTGCAGCTGGCCAAAGCCCCAGGGCCAGATGGTCTAGGGACAGAATTTTATAAGATTCTGCAGGATCTACTCATCGAACCCCTTATTCTCATGTGTAATGAGGTGAAGGAAGTGGGCGGGATGGGACCCGTGCTGAACCATGCACATATCACAGTCATCCCCAAGCCAGGGAAAGATGGAGAGCAGGTTGGATCCTATAGACCCATTTCGCTGCTCAATCAAGATCTTAAGTTGCTGGCGGCAGTGTTGGCGGATCGACTGAGCCAGGTGGTTCCCTATTTAGTCCACCCCGACCAGGTGGGTTTTGTTAAGGGAAGATACGCGTCGGCCAATATCTTAAAAGTAAGCCGAGTGCTACTTGAGGGTAGGGGGAGAGCAGGAGATGCTATATTGGCCAGCTTGGATGCTGAGAAGGCATTCGACAAAGTAGTGTGGGAATACTTATTCTGGATCCTGAGGCGCTTTGGTATTCAGGGGGAGTTCTTACAATGGATCAGAGCTTTGTATAATAACCCAACGGCGCAGATTATCATAAATGATTCCCTTACGGATGCTTTCCCCTTAAGGGGTGGTACCCGGCAGGGGTGCCCGTTGTCACCGTTACTTTTTATTCTGACACTGGAACCCCTGGCGGCTAAAATACGGCAAGAACCCAGACTAACAGGGCTACGAGTAGGGGGTGTAGAGCACAGAATAAATTTGTTTGCCGACGACATGCTTTTGATGCTGGATAAGGCGTCTCAAACACTGCCACTGGTGATGGATATTATTAAGGAATACGGGGAATTTTCCGGGCTTAGTATCAACTTTGGGAAGTCTGAAGCGTTGCCTATTAGTGATCCCTGCACATGTAGAACACATGGGGAGTTTCCTTTGATGTGGGCCCAAAAGGGCATTAAATACTTAGGGGTGTTCTTAAGCGCAGATCAGAGCTGGATGTACAAAAAGAATGTGGCAGACCGAGTGGAGGAAGTAAAACGGCTTTGCGGCAGGTGGAAAGACTTGCCTGTAAACTTCATGGGTCGGATTGCTTTGGTTAAGATGGTAATGTTGCCTAAATTAATATACCCCTTACAAATGCTTCCTTTATGGGTACGGAGGAAGGAGGATAGTCTGTATAGAAGTGTGATAAGTACTTTTATTTGGCGAGCGAAACGGTCACGGATTTCCTTTGTGAAGCTCACTCATACTCGCAAACAGGGAGGTCAAAAGTTACCAGACTTAAGAACATATAATGTGGCAGCGCTGCTGCGGTGGATTCATGAACTGCAGTCGGGAAAGAGTTTTTATGCCACTACGGGCTTCTGGGAGAGTTGGTGCGGCCAGAATGACCCGTTTGCAGTATTGGAGTCATGGGCGGTGACAGGAGCCAAAAAGATAGTGAATAACCCATATGTGGCAGCGCTGCAGAGGGCCTGGAGATGGTGGAGGGGACAGGGCGGTACAGTGCGAGGAGCTAGCCCATTTCTACCCTTAACGGGCAACATGGCCTTTCCGGCAGGCCAAGGGGTATCAGTATTTAGTGAATGGCGTGAAAAGGGGTGCAGATTTATAGGGCAATTTAGGAAAACGGAAGAGGAGGCTTTCCCAACGTTCGCCGAAGTTAGGGATGAATTGCAATTGCCGGGATCGCAATTCTTTGCATACCTTCAAATTAGAGATTATGTGCTGAGTGTGGAACGCAGGAGCCGAGAACGGGTGCATTTCACGCAACTAGACAAAATGTTTTTGCAAATCCCGCCCAAGCTAAATAGACTGTCACAATGGTGCCAATTAGTCAGGGAATCACAGGAGGCGCCACATATACAGCAGTTAGCAGAGATTTGGAGTAGGGACACAGGTGAGGAGATATCTGTGAAACGGCTGGGCACAGTCTTTGGGGGGTTAAGTAAGATTACACCAAATGCAGCCCTACAGGATATACAATACAGGATCTTATATAGAGTACATATAACTAAAGAGAGAGGCAAGGTCATGGGGATGTGGGAGGATGATGTTTGCAACAAATGTGGGAAAAGTGTGGGAGGCTTCCTGCACTCATTTATGGAGTGCCCGAGCCTACATAAGCTATGGGTAGGAGCGCTGGAAGTAGTTGAAAAGACGTTACAGCGCGAAATGGAGTGGAAGTATTCAGCTATTCTGATGGGCTGTAGGGAATCTCTTGGACAACAAGGACTGGGTGTAGCTCAGTGTAAATTTGTGCTGTTGACTGCATTATTGGTGAAGAAATGCATTTTACAAGCTTGGGTTGATACTGAGCCTCCACCTTTGGATCGGTGGAAGGATCAAATGAAGGAAATGGCCCAGTGGGTGAATATGACACTAAAATTTACAACAGCGCTCGGCAATCGCCAGTACAAAGATATATGGGGAAGAGCGCGGGACCTACTCATGGCACCAGACCCTGATTTGCAAAGCAAAGGATAGCCAGATAGGGGAGGAGGAGGGAGGGAGAGTAAAAGAGGGGAGGGGGGGGATCTCAACCACAAGGGAAGGGATTAATAAGGGAGGAAACACAAAAGCACATGGGGACCAATACATATGTTTTGTAGGTGCACAATCTGTACTGTTGTTCTTTTGATTGCAATGTACTGAGTGACGGTGAGCTGCAGGTGGCAGCAGATGTTTATATTTGTCTTCATGATGCAATAAAGAAATTTTCAAAAAAAAAAAATAATGCAGAGCACAGGCATAATCCAGTCCTTTTTTGGGAAGCAGCTAAGGCGGTTCTACGCGGGGAAATTATAGCCTACACAGCGTTCAAAAAGAAGGCGAGAGATAGGGAAATTCTGTGATTAGAAAAGCAATTGATTAAGGAGAGAATTCTTTACGGGAAATACCCATCCGAGGATAGGCGCAGTACATTGATGGCTGTACAGTCCTCCTTGGGGGAATTGCTACATGCACGGGCGGTTAAATCAATACAATATTTTAAGTACCAGTTGTATCGCCATGGGAACAAGTCTGGAAAGTTAATGGCACGACTGGTTTGGGGAGCCAGAGGTTCATCCAGAATAGCTCAGGTTGATAGAGGGGATGGCGTGCTGGTGAGAGAGGATTCAGAAATTTTGGATGTTTTTCTGAAGTATGTTTACTTGCATAGTGTAGATCTTCTGCATGTGATATAAAAAGATCGTAGAATGCTTAATGCAGTCATCAAAGAAGAAGAGGTAGCATTGGCAATACAGCAGAGCACTGTGGGTAAAGCACCGGGGCCGGATGGCCTGCGGGCTGAATTCTATAAGCTTCTTTCACCCTCTGTTGCAACATTGTTACAGTCGGTGTTTACACAGTTTATTTGTGATGGGGTTTTGCCTCCATCTCTTCAGGTGGCTCAGATTAGTCTGCTGCTGAAACCAGGGAAAGATTCCACGAAGCCGTCTTCATACAGACCCATATCTTTGTTGACTACTGAGGCCAAGTTGTATGCCAAGGTGTTGGCGAATAGGCTGGCACGGGTGTTGCCCTCAGTGACAGCCGACTCACAGGCGGGGTTTGTAAGGGGAAGAACAATAGTGAAAAATGTGAGAAAAATCCTTATCTCTTTGGAGCAAGTAGAACGTACGCAGACACCATCTCTTTTAGTCAGCTTCGACGCTGAAAAAGCGTTTGATCGGGTGGACTGGGGATTTATGTTTGATGTTCTACGGAGATATGGGGTGGGAGAACTATTTTTACAGGCTGTACAGGCACTTTATGCGTCTCCACAGGCAATGATTGGATTGAACGGGATGCGTACATCTCCCTTTGCGATAAATAGGGGTACGCGACAAGGGTGTCCTCTTTCTCCCTTGCTTTTTGTCCTTTCCCTAGATCCTCTGGTAAGGGAGGTTGTAAGTAACCCATAGATAAAAGGGGTGCAGGTTGGGAAACAAGAATTTAAGCTCTCTGCATTTGCAGATGACTTGTTAATTCATATTGTGGAGCCCCAGGGTTCGTTGACAGCTTTAATGGAGAGCTTCCGGGAGTATGGAGAGTTCTCGGGTTTCAGACTCAACCTAGATAAGTCCTTGGCGCTACCAACCTGTGAGTTGGTGAGACGAGAATGGGTGGGTGGGTTCCCCATGAAGTGGGAGACTCGTTCTTTTCGATACTTAGGCATTAAGCTTTGTACTAGAACATCACGGCTCTATAGGTGTAAAGTAGAGGGGCTATTGGATTCCACGAGAGAATGGTTAAGGAAGTGGGTGCACCTACCAATTTCGCTCCATGGCAGAATACAGTTGTTTAACATGGTCTTATTCCCAAGATGGTTGTATGTGCTCCAGGTCCTACCGTTGCGACTATTGAAACGGGATCTGGGAGTGCTGAGAAGACTGTTACCTAATTTTGTTGGGCAGGGAAAAAGCCAAAAATGGCCTTTCGGTACCTCTTAGGAGCTTGGAAACATGGAGGTTTAGGATTGCCGGATCTGAGAGTGTACAATCAAGCCTGTTTATTACGGCATTTTGGAGACTGGTACTTGAATGAACAGAATTTCACCCCATTGGAGCTTGAACGAGAGTATTATGCACCCTGGCATGTCAACTATCTGCTGCAGGAGGTAGGAAAACAGCTACCCCAGGAGTTGAGAAGCAGCATAGTATTGCAGTCCATGCGTGAGGCTTGGAGATATTTAGTCATTCTATTGGGAGGGGACCCTGGGACTTCAGATCAGATACCTATTCGGGGTAATAAGCAATTTCTCCCAGGGCAAGACAATGCTTGTTTTCGGCGATGGGCTGAACAGGGGTTGACTCTCTTCAGGCATGTACTAAATGAGGAGGGTAGACTGCTTAATTGGGTGCAACTTCAAAATCGGCCAGGGGTAGAAAAGAGGGATGTGCTAGCCTACTTGCAGTTACAGCACTATTATAAATCCCTAGATAGGAGGGGATTGGGTACCCGGGTGGGAGCTCATTTGGATGAATTTCTTGGACAGTTTCCAGAGGGAGGACTGTCTGTCTCGTCCCTCTATAAGGAGGTGCAGCAGCGGGTAGTGAGTCGGTCCTGAGCGGCGATTTTAGGCCGATGGAGCCAGGATTTAGGGGAACAGATGACAGAGTCAGATTTGTTAGCTTTGATTAGGAGGATTCCAGCGGTATCTACTAGCGCAGAGTTGAGAGAGTGTCAATATAGGGTTTTACACCGAGCATATATGACACAGGAGCAGCTATTCCGGTTTGGAGGAGTGGAAACGCCAGTCTGCCCAAAGTGTAAACAGGGAACTAATTCATTTTATCATGCTTTTTGGGATTGCCAGGAGGATAAATTGTGTTGGGCAGAAATTCTGAAATATGTGGGGGGTCTCTGGAATTGCCCTCTGCCGATGGCGCCTGCTGGAGTATTGTTAGATAAATATGAGAAGTTTGGGGTTAGTAAACAGGAAACAACCCATTTTATATGGAAAGCAATAGATGTTGGGAAACGGATTATATTGAGAGGTTGGGTTGGAACTGAGAGCCCTTCTTTTTGGGCTTGGAGGAATCGTCTACATACATTGATGTTATTGGAGAAGCGAGAGGCATGGGGTACTCCAAAGAGAAAAGATCTTTTCTTGCTTGTTTGGGAACCATATTTACAGTCACTTCCACATAGAGCGAGAAGTTTAATTCTGAATACAGCCTAATATAGATTTTTTGCTGTGGATACTTGAGTAGCAGTGATTAAAGGAGCTTATGTTAAAGTGCACGCACTGGATCACAGGAGGGGGAGCACTGGGTAGAGAATAAGGATTTTTTTTCCCCTTTCGCATGGTGGGGTCACTATATGGGGGTGCAATGGGGAGGGGGGAGGGGGATAGAGGGAATTGGTTAGTTCTCTCTCACGGCCTTTGGGGGCTATCAGATCACAAGCCTCCTGGGGTTTTGTTGAGGGGAGTTTCTGCATAAGATCGGGGGAGGAAGTTGGGAGTCACAATCAGAGGCGTAGCTAGGTTTTGACGTCTGGGGGAGCAGACTTTGTAAAATAGGCGCCAGACATGGGCATAGTTTGACTGTTTCATTTTGGGGGGCAAAGGGTGTGGCTTGGCACATTTGCAAATTCATTTGCATATGTACATCTCATACATATTCGTTAAGGCCATTAAAAAAACACACACACATGCACCAGACTAAAATGCTGAATATGAAGCCAGCATATCAAAAACAATAGGGCCAGACACTTTATGAAATAACACAAAACCCTACAAAAAGACACTCAAAATCTATACAGAAAACTTAACACACAAGAGCCCTAACTCACTTATGAAAATACCCTGGACCCTAGAGCACCAATATACCTGCTACTGGAAAATGGAACAAGCTGGACTGTTACACATTCCTACACAAAACACTACATGCTAGCAGAATCAGTCACCTCAGTCACATATGCAGAACACGGACAGACCCTCATGTGATACAAAATAGGGAACCACAAAAAACATGCCCACAAAAACTGAAATATAGATCTCTTCAAGAAAGCTAGACTCTGTAAGCAGTGCAAATACGGGTAAAAGAGAAACAGAAATGTATTTTCTCCTGTACTCTGCAAAATACAACAATAAGAATGTTTTGTTTTCTACCTTTGTTGTCTGAGCATTCTATTCTTCTAGTTGGGCTGGTCCCAGTCTCTTTTCCACTTTTCATGTGTCAGTCTTCTCCTAAATTATTTTCCAGGTTGGCCTTTCCATTTCTTTGCTCTTCTCTTGTCTTCTTCCTGTCCTTTTCTGCATCTGTCTGGCACTGATCTTTCATTTTATGTTTCCCCCCCACTTTTCTCACACTCTTGTCCTTAGTATTCATCTACCCACTAGCTTTGACCATCTCCCTCTCATTCCCTTTCCAGCACTCCCATTTCCCCCTCTACCTCTCCCTTACCCAGTCTCCTAAGTTCTTCTCCCATCTTTCACCCACTTCATAAGTGTTTTTCTGATCATGCTGGCCCAGTATCTGATTCTGCTGCTATCTGTCCTCTTAACTCCGTTTCCAGGGCTTCCTTTCCATTTATTTCTTTACTTTCCTCCTTTCTTCTTCATTTCTTGCTCTATATCCATAAGTAAAAGCTGGGTCCTCCGCAGACTTGACTGTCCAGTGGATCCAACTTCTGCCTATTTTCTCCATCCGTGTGCAGTTTTTCTCCTCTCTTCCTTTTCCCTCAGCTCATCTCCTTCCTCTCTCTTCCCTCCCCTCCATCCATGTCCAGCATTTCTTCTCTCTTCCTTCCCCTCCATCCATGTGCATCTCCTTCCTCTGTCTTGCCTCCCCTCCATCCATGTCCAGAATTTCTTCTCTCCCCCCTCCATCCATGTGCATCTCCTTCCTGTCTTCCCTTCCCTCTCCTTCATCCATGCCCAACAATTCTCTCCTTGCCCTCCCCTCCATCCACCCATGTCCAGCAACCCTCCTCTCTCCACTGCCCACCTATCCATGTCCAGCAACTCTCCTCTCCCCTCCATCCACCTATGTCCAGCAACTCTCCTCTCCCCTCCATCCACCCATGTCCAGCAACTCCCCATCCATATCCAGCAATTCTCCTCTCTCCCCTGCTGCCCCCTCCATCCATCCATATCCAGCAATTTCTCCTCTCTCCCTGGGCCCTGTCCTCCATCCATGTCCATCCATACTCCTCTCTCCCCTGCCCCCCTCCATCCATCCATATCCAGCAATTTCTCCTCTCTCCCCTCCATCCATGTGCATCTCCTCCTGTCTTCCCTCCCCTCTGTCCATCTCCAGCATTTCTCCTCTCTCTCCTCCATCCATGTGAATTTCCTCCTGTCCTCCCTTCCCTCCATCCATGTCCTGCATTTCTCCTCTCCCCTCCATGTGCATCTACTTCCTGTCTTTCCTCCACGTCCAGCATTTCTCCTTTCTCCCCTCCCCTCCGTCCACGTACATCTCCTTCCTGTCTTTCCTCTCTTCCATCCATATGCAGCATTTCTCCTGCCCTCCCCTGCATCCATGTACAGCAACTCTCCTCTCTCCCCTGCCCTCCCCTGCATCCATGTTCAGCGATTTCTCCCCTCTTCCCTACCCCCTGCATCCATGTTCAGCTATTTCTCCCCTCTTCCCTGCCCCCTGCATCCATGTTCAGCGATTTTGCCCCTCTTCCCTGCCCCCTGCATCCATGTTCAGCGATTTCGCCCCTCTTTCCTGTCCCCTGCATCCATCAGTGATTTCTCCCCTCTTCCCTGTCCCCTGCATCCATGTTCAGCAATTTCTCCCCTCTTTCCTGTCCCCTGCATCCATGTCAGTGATTTCTCCCCTCTTCCCTGTCCCCTGCATCCATGTCAGTGATTTCTCCCCTCTTCCCTGCCCCCTGCATCCATGTTCAGCTATTTCTCCCCTCTTCCCTGCCCCCTGCATCCATGTTCAGCTATTTCTCCCCTCTTTCCTGTCCCCTGCATCCATGTCAGCGATTTCTCCCCTCTTCCCTGCCCTCTGCCCTCCCCTGCATCCATGTTCAGCAATTTCTCCCCTCTTCCCTGCCCCCTGCATCCATGTTCAGCAATTTCTCCCCTTTTCCCTGTCTCCTGCATCCATGTCAGTGATTTCTCCCCTCTTCCCTGCCCTCCCCTGCATCCATGTTCAGCGATTTCTCCTCTCTTCCCTGCCCTCCCCTGCATCCATGTTCAGCGATTTCTCCTCTCTTCCCTGCCCCCTGCATCCATGTTCAGCTATTTCTCCTCTCTTCCCTGCCCCCTGCATCCATGTTCAGCTATTTCTCCCCTCTTCCCTGCCCCCTGCATCCATGTACAGCTATTTCTCCCCTCTTCCCTGTCCCCTGCCCTACCTCTTAAAACTCACTTTACCTGCAAACGGCAGTGAAAGAAGCAAAGGACAGCCGGCTCGTCTTCAGCTTTCTCCTTCCCTCTCAGCGTCCCGCCCTTGCGTAAACAGGAAATGAGGGCGGGACCACAGCTCAGCTGAGAGGGAAGGAGAAAGAAGCTGAAGAGAGCCGGCTGTCCTCTGCTTCTTTCACTGCTGTTCGCTGCATAGGCGCCGTTTAAAAAAAAAAATCGATTTAGGGGAGCAACCGCTCCCCCTGCGCCCCACCTAGCTAAGCTTCTGGTCACAATGTTCAAATGATATACATTGGTGTCGAATTCTCTTAGGGTTTGGAATGTGGAAGGTGTTTATATGTATACTGTTGTTGTTCTATGGGTTGGTTTAAGGAGATCTTTGGGGGAGATAAGGAATAGGGGGGAGTTTAGGGAGGGAGGGGGAGAAGGGGAAAGGGGGTTTGTATGGGTGCACAGTTTAGGTATGGGACAGCCTTGGGTTGTTACTGTATAAGATGTTACGTTGATGTTATATGTACACGAGGTTGTGTTGTTTTACCTTATGTGAAAATTTAATAAAAACCGTTTAAGAGGGGCATAATCGAACGGGGACAACCATCTCTCAGGGCGCCCATCTCTAAAGACGTCCCGGCGAAGGGGCGGGGAAACCCGTATTATCGAAACAAGATGGGCGTCCATCTTTCGTTTCGATAATACAGTCGGGGACGCCCAAATGTCAACATTTAGGTCGACCTTAGAGATGGTCGACCTAAATGTTGAGATGGTCGAACTTAGAGATGGTTGTCCCTGGTTTTTGGCCATAATGGAAACCGAGGACGCCCATCTCAAAAATGACCAAATCCAAGGCATTTGGTCATGGGAGGAGCCAGCATTCATAGTTCACTGGTCCCCCTCACATGCCAGGACACCAACCGGGCACCCTAGGGGGCACTGCAGTGGACTTCACAAATTGCTCCCAGGTGCATAGCTCCCTTACCTTCGGTGCTGATCCCCCAAACCCCCCCAAAACCCACTCCCCACAACTGAACACCACTACCATAGCCCTAAGGGGTGAAGGGGGGCACTTACATGTGGGTACAGTGGGTTTTGGGGGGGGTTTGGAGGGCTCCCATTTACCACCACAAGTGTAACAGGTAGGGGGGGATGGGCCTGGGTCCACCCGCCTGAAGTGCACTGCACCCACTAAAACTGCTCCAAGGACCTGCATACTGCTGTCATGGAGCTGGGTATGACATTTGAGGCTGGCAAAATATATTTAAAATTTTTTTTTTAGGGTGGGAGGGGGTTGGTGACCATCTGGTCAGTTTGGGCACCTTTTTGAGGCTTGGTCGTGAAAAAAAATGGACCAAGTAAAGTCAACCAAATGCTCGTCAGGGACGTCCTTCTTTTTTCCATTATCGGCCGAGGACGCCCATCTCTTAAGCACGCCCCAGTCCCGCCTTCGCTATGCTTCTGACATGCCCCTGTGAACTTTAGTTGTCCCTGCAACAGACTGCAGTTGAGGGCGCCCAAAATCGGCTTTCAGTTATGCCGATTTGGGCAACCCTGAGAAAAGGACGCCCATCTCCCGATTTGTGTCGAAAGATGGGCGCCCTTCTCTTTCGATTATGCCCCTCAAAGTGTCCCCCTTACATTTTCACCTGTACAGTGCAAAATATAGACTGCAGATGTCAGTTCTCAAAACTGACATATTGTACTTCAGTTACTAAACTGAAAATAAAATTATTTTTCTTACCTTTGTTGTCCAGTGATTTTATTTTTCTAATCATCTTATTCCCTGTCTCTGGTTCTGTTCTCCTGTCTGTGCTCTTAACACTATTTTCAGGGCCTCCTCTCTCCTCACTATTTCTTTTCTCTCCTCCTCTCTTCTTCACTTCTTCCCCTATAACATTTTTCACATTGAACTTTCTGCCATTTTTCTTCCTCCTTATAGGAGAGAGCAGCATGATGTAAGTAATCAAGTTACAATCATTAGTGAGAGTTAAAAATCTTAACGCGATTAATCGTGTTGCATGAACAGCCTTACTTGGTAACATAGTAAATGTCAGCAGATAAAGACCTGCACAGTCTATTCAGTCTGCCCAACAAGTGCCCAGTTGAATCTGACACTCTGCACAGGTTCCAGTTTTTCATGATTAAACACTGGTATACTTAGAGGGGCATAATCTAAAGGGATGTCCAAGTTTTGTTGAGGACATCCTCGCAAAACATCCCGATGGAGGGGCGGGGAAACCCGTATTATCAAAACAAGATGGATGTCCATCTTTCGTTTCGATAATACGATCAGGAACGTTCAAATCTTGAAATTTAGGTCGTACCTAGAGACGGTCGTCCCTAGACTTGGTCATTTCTGATTTTCAGTGATAATGGAACCCAAGGACGTCCAACTCAGAAACGACCAAATGCAAGCCCTTTGGTCATGGGAGGAACCAGCTCTTGTAGTGCACTGGTCCCCCTGACATGCCAGGACACCAACCTGGCACCCTAGGGGGCACTGCAGTGGACTTCATAAATTGTTCCTAGGTACATAGCTCCCTTATCTTGTGTGCTGAGCCCCCCAAAACCCACTCCCCACAACTGTACACCACTACTATAGCCCTTAAAGATGAAGGGGGGCACCTACATGTGGGTACAGTGGGTTTCGGGTGGGTTTTGGAGGGCTCGCTGTTTCCTCCACAAATGTAACAGGTAGGGAGGAATGGGCCTGGGTCCGCCTGTCTGAAGTGCACTGCACCCACTAAAACTGCTCCAAGGACCTGCATACTGCAGTCATGGACCTGAGTATGACATTTGAGGTTGGCATAGAGACTGGAAAAATATTTTGAAAGAGATTTTTTGAGGGTAGGAGGGGGTTAGTGACCACTGGGGGAGTAAGGGGAGGTCATCCCCGATTCTCTCCGGTGGTCATCTGGTCATTTCTGGCACCTTTTTGTGCCTTGGTCGTAAGAAAAACACGACCAGGTAAAGTCATCCAAGTGCTCGTCGGGGACACCCCTTTTTTCCCCATTATGGGTCGAGGACGTCCATGTGTTAGGCCAGGGCCATGCCAACACGGTAAGCGGGGTAAGCACGGCAGGGGGATGCCGCCCTCTGGGGGGCGCCGCCACACCATGCTTACCTCGCCCTCCCACTCCCATTGCCCAACTGCCCGCCCTCTTCTCTCCCGCAAGATCTCTTTCTTTTTTTTCTTTTAAATTTACCTCCGTCCAGCAGCGAAGCATCAGTGAAGGAGGCGGCGCTCCCGACGTGTCTAGCTTTCCTTTCGCTCAGTGTTCCGCCTTCTTCTGACGTCAAGGAAATGACGTCAGAAGAAGGCAGGACACTGAGCGAAGGGAAGGCTAGACACATCGGGAGCACCGCCTCCTTCACTGACGCTGCACCTGCGCTGCCGGACGGAGGTAAATTTAAAAGAAAAATAAAAGGAAAGGGAATGGGATCTTGCGGGAGAGAAGAGGGATAACACTGCTCCATGCAGTGTAATGTACTGCAGCGTTTTCCCCAGACCCTTCTCATCAGCCATAATGCAGCCGTAACTGCCCGAGATGTGGCTGCCTGTCACACATTCTCAAAGGAATTTTACCCCCTGGAGGAAAAAGAAAAGCATACTCAATATGTTTGCAGTACTCAATGCAAAATACTCATTTTTTTCTCTTTTCGGTCTCATTCCTTTGTCCCTAATATATTTTATGTGCTAGACTTACATTTCCTTGGAATAAAATGCATGCACCTTCTGTATTCCTTTGGTAGCACTTATTTTCATATACACTCTTCTTAGGCTGCTCAGGTTGTAAAAGACTTTACATTTGGCTTTGGATACTGATAAGGGTTAATTCTAGTTAGCTTTATCATGGCAGAAACTTCAGAAATTTTAAGACATTTGTTCAATCAACAAAGCAAAAGCAAAATGAGAACCAAAATTGTTTTGTTCGTTGTCAACTGACAGCTGAATCTCCAGAAATTAATTTGGTTAGTGTGGGCTGCGTGTTTCACTATCCTCCAGTGATAGAACAGCTCATGAGATGCCAGGAGTACATGCTGCAGGTTGAGAAACAAAATTCTCACTATCCTATTAGTTCTATTTTTAATGCTGCTGCTGCAAAACCTTTTTTCTTTTTCTCACTGTCTCTGGAGAGAGCTGTTATTTCTCGCTCAGACATCTTTCTGGTACTCTCTTATGCAGAATATGGTCTGCTTTTGACTGAGAAAATAGCCTGAGAATTTGCTTTGGGGAGAAGGGCTATTTAGCCAGCCAGTAGTATAGTACAAAAAATGTCAGCTCACACAACCTGATGCTAGTTAACTGTGTCACTGAACAAGTGATTCCTCTCCCCAAGGGCCATCACCATTTTCTCCTGTCTATCAGACAAATGACATATGGACCTCACGGAACACCTTGGGAGAGGTCTTATGTGAAGTCTGAGATGAGCCAAGGAAGACGTTGTTAAAAGAAAAAATAAAATGAAGGCAATAACAACATTTAATACTGTACAGATTAAAAAAAAACACCTTCAGCATTATGGAATTGCTGCTATAAAGATATTCAATCAAAATCAAAAACAGGTTGAATCTGTATTTACCATGTACTGGACTTGCCAGAATTTCCTCTACCTTCAAATTGAAAATGGTTAACAAATATTAATCAACAGAACCTCAAACTTCCCAGTAGGGAAAATGCCAAATGGCACTATGTAGGAGTGCCCACAGGATCAGACCTGCCAAAGCACTGGATTGGGACTGCCTAAAGGACTGTGATTATTTGCCAAAGGACTCTGTCTTCTTTATGAAAGCTTCAAAAACTGAACTTTTACATTCCCTTGCATTGTGCCTTAACCACCGACTGTCAGCTCATGCTTACAAGATGCAAAAGTAGCAGAAAGAACCGTTTGGCCTAACAGGATGCAGGTGCAGTAGATAACAGCTTGTAACACTTAGCAACCAAGGCTTGAGAAAAGGAGCAGCCTGCACGTAGACGCCACATGAATAGAAGATAGCTTGGGAGTGTCGCAACCCCCACCCTGCACCTCTGAGCCTTAAGCTCTGTTGAGCCTTATCAATCCTGTGAAAGAAGCATTGTGTGATTATGTGTGTGTGTGTGTGTGCTAGAACAGGGCAATAAGTTTTGTTTCCTTTGCCAGTATCATTTCAGTGTTATGACGTGTGTATGTACTGTAAGAACTACCAAAACTACAAATGACTACAAATGTTTACTGCGCATGATGTATAAAGTGCCTAATGCGCAGGCCCATAGAGGAGGTATAAATGTGAGTGTCAGATGATTTCACAAGAACAGTATTCTGAGACTGAACTCAGTGCTGTTACATTGCTAGCAATAAAAGCTGTCTTGCATTTGGAACCAGTTGCCTCTTGTCTCCTGATTTACTAGCTGAGAATCCTGTTACATTTTGGCGAGCCAGCCGGGAGACAGAGGGAAACGGTTTATATTCTTTCCCCTCCCTCGCTGCACAGTCGTGCTGGGGCGATCGGCTCCCCCTCGGTCGGGCGGTGAGTGCGCACCACTGAGTTCAGTGTCTGCCCCCGGAGGAGGGCTGACCGAGACCGGCTGGCTGGCACTAGGGCTGTGAGGTTCCGGCAAGACAGCTTTCCTGATCTCCGGCAGAGAGCGCGCAGGCAGGCCACACCCGAAGACAGCGGACAGGCGAGTATATTCTGGGTAGTAGACCGACCCGGTAAAGGGTCGAAGAGGGGCTTGATCACCCCCTTAGCCAGTGCCGACTACGGACTAGGTCCCGAAACCCACTAGGCTCCGGGAAGAAACTGAACGGGAGGGTTTCTTGTGGCATATGAAAGTTGAGTGATTGGGCCTGCATTTCCAGATCGGGTGACCGCACTCCGGTCAGGCCGACTGTTGACCCTTTCGTGTCCGGTGGAACGAGACTCCTTACTCCTCCACCATCCTTTTCCCCCTCTGTCTGTCCCCTATCCTTTGGCACTCAGGTTAGGATGGGCGGGGGTGGGTCTACTCCGTTAGATTTAATGACTGAGCACTTTAGTGAAGTGTTCGACCTGGAACAATGTAGTAGAGCCGGGATGATACAGCGATGTCAGTTCATGTGGCCCGGCCTAGGGAAATTTGTCGACTGGCCACCGGATGGCTCATTCGAATATGAGAGGGTAGCTGCAGTTCAGAATGTTGTCATAGTCGAGGGAAATCCTGGCTGTCCCGAGGATATTCCGTATGTGGAAGGGTGGGCTAACGTAGTCCGGAATCCGCCGCCATGGGCCCAGCACAAGGTCGAAAAGGCCGCACTTATGGTAATAGCCCAGAGGAAGGGTCACAAGACCAAGTTGAAGGCCCAGCCCAAGCCCCTTCAACCCAGGGTGACGCTTGCCGTCGCGAAGGCCGTAGAGAACAAACCCAACACTGAAAACACACCCAGTAGTACCCTCCCAAGACCCCCGAAGGACACCCGTAATAAGACCCAGAGCCCTAAAAAGGCCCCTATACTGAACACGACAGAGACCTATGAGGAGGACCCTGCGCTACCCCCTTACAGTCCAATATACCCCAACCTCGCAGACTTGACTGAGGGCCAGAGTACCGCCGAGGCCTCAGCCCCGGGGTCGAACGCCGAAGAACCTTCTGAAACCGAACCTGCAGCCCATGGAACTCTCAGGAAAAGCCAAAGAGTCACCAAGCAAATAACCCGATTTCCCCAGTCGAGTCCACTAAGCACTCTTCCTTCGAACCAACGAGCAGGTGCCACCGACCTGTTCCCGGTACGACAATTGACTACCTATACCCCGACCCCAGGAGGCCAGCCCATAGAGTCAACAGTCTATACCCACGTCCCTTTCTCTAGCTCTGACCTGTATAATTGGAGGCACACGGACCTTCATATGAACAAAGGCCTGAACAGCTCATAGAACTCGTGGAGGGCATTATATACAGTTATAATCCGACTTGGGGTGATCTCAGGCAGTTAAGTGCCCATGTCCTAGCCACAGAGGAACGGCGCCTGCTACAACAAAACATGGAAGAAGCAGTCAGAAAAGCCCACCCAGAGGACCCGCACATGGAAGACCGCCTAAAATAGGAGGTGCCCACCGCACGTCCCGACTGGGACTACCGGACTGAGGACGGCCAGAACCGCAACCGCCAATATCAGCAGGCATATTTAGCGGCCTTAAAAAAGGGAAAACAGAAAATTACGAACATGGGGAAGATCCACAGCGTTGTCCAACAGAAACATGAGAGCCCAGGTGATTTCCTGGAACGCCTTCTGGAAGCGTATAGGAGATACAGTCCCATAAATCCCGAAGACCCAAAAAATTTCCCCACAGTGGTTATGAGTTTTGTCAGCCAGTCGGCGCTGGATATCAGAAAAAAACTCCAGAAGACCAAAGGATTTGAGGGAATGAGCATAAGCCAGTTAAAAGTCATAGCTGATCGCGTATTCGGATACTGTGATCAGGAAGAGAAGTCTGAAGCCCGAAGGGAGGCAAGCAGACGGATTCGCGAAAATGCAGATGTGCTGGCCGCTGTACTGGAAGACTGCCTGGGACCATGCCAATGTAGCAGGGCGGGGGGCCGAAGGGGTAAAGGAGGGAGACCTCCTTTAGGACGGAACCAGTGCACAAATTGTCGACAAGAAGGACATTGGAAGGTGGACTGCAAGGAGAGACCACCAGAGCAGAACCAAGAGGTGGCAGGCGGTGAACGCCCGAGGGGCCCCAGGCAAGGACAACAAGGTCGAGGCCGAGGACACAGCGAACAACGGGAGTGGCAGATGGCCCTGGAAGCAGCCCAGGGCTACCCAGCATGAAGCGACCGGGAGGGAAGAGTCCCCACTGACCCTCTGGTGGAAATCCGTGTGGGGATGCAACTAATGAGGGCATTATTAGATACGGGGGCCCAACGATCCGTCATCACCACTGAAATAGCCCCTCCCACGAAGGAAACCATACCGATTGTGGGAGCTTCAGGAAAGTCCCTCACAGCCCCGCTCCTGAAGGAACGTCAGGTCCAAATTGGAGGGACGATAGTGTCTCACCAATTTATACATATCCCTGAGTGTCCAGTCCCCCTGATTGGCCGGGACCTACTATGCAAGCTCCAAGTCACCTTAAAATTCAAGCCCACGAGAGAAGTAGAAGCTAAGTTTGAAGAGCGACCAATAACGCTCATCTACCCGGTCCAGGAGGAGTGGAGACTACACGCCCCTCTGATTGCAAGCACCGCCGACTGCCACTATTCCCAGGAAACCGCCTTTGCACAGCAGAGGAGAACCCTCATGGCTGGAGTGCCCGGCGTGTGGGCAGAATCAAACCCTGGAGGACTGGTGGTCAACGCCGTCCCCATCTGGATCGAATTAAAACCGAACTCCCAGATCGTCAATCAAGGGCAGTACCACATTCCCTATGCTGCCCACCACAGCATGCAAACACACTTACAAAAACTCCTACAACAAGGAGTCCTGAGACCAACCAGATCTGCCTGGAACACCCCATTGTTACCAGTCAAGAAACCAGGGACATCAGAGTACAGACCCGTCCAAGACCTAAGGAAGGTCAACAACCAGGTGGCAGACATAGTTGCCCTTGTGCCTAACCCGTATTCAATCCTAGCCCAAGTGCCGGCCCAAACCAAGTGGTACAGTGTCATTGATCTGAAGGACGCCTTCTTCTCCATCCCTCTTGCCGCTGATAGTCAACAGTTGTTTGCCTTCACATGGGAAGACCTGCAAACTGGGATCAAGCAGCAATTCACTTGGACCCGACTCCCACAAGGGTTCAAGAACTCACCCACTCTCTTTGGAGAGCAACTTGCCCAAGACCTGAAATCATACCAGTACGAGTACGGGCCTGTCGTCCAATATGTAGACGACCTGTTAGTGGCCCGGGAAATGTACACTGACTGTGCAGAAGCTACCCTCTACCTCCTGAAAACCCTGGAAGCCCAAGGGTACTGAGCCAGCCGAAAGAAGGCACAGATATGCGAGATCGAAGTCGAGTATCTGGGATTTCGCCTCCGAGAAGGAACCCGAAGGCTCGGTACACCCCGCACCCAAGCTATCTGCAATCAACCCAGTCCAACAAATAAGAAGGAACTGCGAGCGCTATTGGGGGCAGCCGGATACTGCCGGATCTGGATCATTAATTTCGCTGTTTTAACCCAAGACTTATACACCAAGCTGAAAGGACCTGAACTCGAGGCCCAAACCCTCCAGTGGGAAAAACACAAATTGAAGGCTCTGGACGACCTCAAGAAGGCCCTCGTGGCCCCGCCAGCGCTCGGATTACCAGATGTGACTAAACCCTTCCACTTGTTCGTGGATGAGAAGAAGGGCCTGACACTTGGGGTCCTCACCCAAACAGTTGGCACCTGGCAGCGACCAGTAGAATACTTTTCCAAGGGCATGGACAACGTGGCAAGAGGTTGGCCGGGGTGTCTCCGAAGCATTGCGGCTGCATGTCTGTTAATCCACGGAGCCAACAAACTCACCTTTGGCCAAACGATCCTTGTGACGACGCCCCACTCCATCCTTGGTCTGCTCGAGAGCCATGGGCCCTGATGGATGACTAACTCCCGACTGGTTAAGTACCAAGCCCTCCTATGTGAAAACCCGAAGGTGCAGATCCAGGACACCACCAACCTGAACCCTGCTACCCTTCTCCCTGTTCCTGAACC
The DNA here is from genome assembly GCF_901765095.1 of Microcaecilia unicolor. Taxonomy (NCBI): domain Eukaryota; kingdom Metazoa; phylum Chordata; class Amphibia; order Gymnophiona; family Siphonopidae; genus Microcaecilia; species Microcaecilia unicolor. The sequence continues at coordinate 189,514,239 of NC_044035.1, forward strand.
ACCACTCCATGACTGTGAGGAGGTAATGGGCACCGTACACTCTAGCAGACCCGACCTTAAAGACCAACCCTGGCAAGGGGGAGTCACCTTGTTCACAGACGGAAGCAGCCAAGTGATCGAAGGAACTCGGAGAGCTGGCTATGCTGTTGTATCCGAAGATCATGTCATTGAGGCAATGGCCCTGCCTCCCAGGACATCAGCCCAGAAGGCCGAGCTGATCGCTCTCACCAGGGCCCTCCTGTGGGCAGAAGGGAAAATTGTAAACATTTACACCAACTCAAAATACGCCTTCCTCACCCTTCAGGTACACGGAGCCTTGTACAAAGAGAGAGGATTCTTAACAGCCGAGGGCAAGGGACTCGCAAACGCCACTGAAATCTGCCAGCTACTCAAGGCTGTATGGAAGCCAAAGAAGGTAGCTTTGATGCACTGCAGGGCTCATACAGGCCGGACAGACCCCATTGCCCGGGGGAATCAGCGGGCAGATGATGCGGCCAAGAAGGCGAGTCAACTCCCTTATTCCTCTGACCCCGTACTCGTCGTCCATCTCCCAACAGAGGCACCCATCTATGCCCCACAAGAAACCGAATGGGCCCGACAGGAGGGCTTGGAATCGCGCAATGGGTGGTGGCTGCTACAGGATGGCCGAATATGGATACCCGAAACCCTGGCCTGGACAGTGGTCAGGGAAGCCCACAACCGGACCTACCTGGGCAGAGATGCCTTGGGACGCCTGCTCAAAAAGACTTACTATATCAACAAACTATCCCTCTGGACCAAGAACGCTTCCAGTAGGTGCACGACTTGTGCCCGGAACAACCCACGGACAGGACCAGGCCCTGCTCCCGGTAACATCCTGCGAGGCACCAGCCCTTTTCAAGTCTGCCAAATTGACTTCACGCACATGACCCCGGCCCGAGGCTATAAAGCTGTCCTCGTAGCAGTGTGTACGTATACCGGATGGACTGAAGCCATGCCTACCAGGACGGAGATGGCTAAAGAAGTCACTTCTTTACTTGTTCACCACATTCTGCCGAGATACGGCCTCCCCAAACAGATCAACTCCGATAACGGCCCTGCCTTTGCCAGTGAAGTGACCCAGCAACTCAGTACAAGGTTGGGCCTCAACTGGAAGCTGCATTGCGCTTGGAGACCCCAGAGCAGCGGGGCCGTGGAGAGAGTCAACCGATCCCTGAAGAACCAGCTAGCTAAACTATGCCAGGAAGCCAAAGCCAAATGGCCCGACCTGCTCCCACTAGCCTTGCTGCACCTTAGGTGCACGCCCAAAGCCACCGGCCTCACCCCTTATGAAATGATGTACGCCAGGCCACCACCTCTGCCTTCCTTCCCAGACTCCCTACAGACTCAGGGTGAGAGTTCCCTAGTAAAGCAGATGAAGGCCCTACGCGATGTAGTGCAGGAGATCCAACAGTACACTGAGAGTGTAGGCCCCTTAGTCCTCACTACCCCTACACACCAGTTTCGGGTGGGAGATGATGTATGGGTAAAAGAGTGGGATGAGTCCAACTGCCTGAAACCTAAATGGAAGGGACCCTTTCTTGTCCTCCTAACCACCCCGACCGCTGTTAAAATTGCAGGAAGTCCAGCTTGGATACACTGGACCAGGCTGAAACCAGCTGCAAGAACAGACAGCCCGCCCGGAAGGTGGACAACCCATAGCCACCCAGACGCTCCACTGCGACTAACCCTAAAGAGGAGGTGAACCAGATCCATGCCCAGTCAGATACTCAGCCCCTGGAAATTCTGTGCTCTCGGCCTGCTGATCATCGGAGCTGCCATACTGAGCCTCGTCCTCTTCCTACTGCAACAACTCGGATACCTTTCCCAGCAACCATGATACTCGCTCTGGTCTGCGTCTTCAGCTTCAGTCCAGCCCCTGTGGGGACAACTGCTCATAGCTCGAATTGTTCCGAGTGCCTGCGACTGTTGCGTCACCGAACGGCTGAAGGATACAACCTTACCACCACACTCATCCACCAGTTCCTTCCCCCGGAGAAGGCCTGCAACCCCATTGTTCCCTGTGATATCACCACACCGGATGGCCCTCAGCAACTTCACCGATGCCTCCAAAAGAACCTCACTATTTGTCACAGCCCGGTCAAACCAAGATATGTAAATGTCACCATCTATGTTGGCCTGCCCACCCTGTACGGCTCCCCCCCAGACATCGGAGGCGGAGTCCTCCGCTACATCTCCTCAAGGACCTTGGCCGAAGGCCCCCGAATCCTGACCCTGTGGTTTGACCTCTGCAGTGCTCTTGATAAACACCCTTTTTCATGGAAGTGTGGGTCCACTTCCTGGCGAAAGGCCTACACCCAGAACCACAAGTGGGTTTGTGAACAATACCTGGTCCGGAGCATACCCAATGCAAACGTATGGTGGCCGTGTGGGGGCAAAGGCTGGGGGGTGGTGTGCGACAATATGGGGTGAGGCTACCCTGGATGCTCGTACCTTGGCACCCTCCGCCGGGGCCCCGGTAACTTCATCTCCATCGACTGGGATATTATCCGCCCCACCAATCAGATGTCCCGCTCTTGGGGTATGGGCATCGACGGTACCGGATCTGACCCTATGTCCTACATCACTATCGTCCAGCGGACCGAGGTCAGACCCTCCATCCACTACCAAACCACTGTCGTGGGATTCCAGGAGGTATATGATGAGATTGCCCGTGCTGAGATGGTGGCCACCAAGTTCCCTGTTTCACCCGAAGCCCAGAACATGTTCCTGAACCTGGCCGAAAACATCGCCCTATCACTCGGAGTCTCGAACTGTTTCATGTGTGGTGGCACTGATATGGGGGAGCAATGGCCGTGGGAAGCCAAGGAGATCACCCAGCACATGTGGGATGCCCTGAATTCCACTAATATCACCTTTCCTCACCGGCCCCGCCCCTATGAGTGGGCGTTGAGAACGAACATTATAGGCACCCTGTGTGCCAGTCGAGCCCCCGGGAAACGGTACAATGTCCCCGTCGGTGACTCGGCCTGCACGAGAGTTATCCTATACAACGGTAGCTCAACCACCTGGTGGGCAGACAGACAACCAGCCTATGCCGACACCTTGATGGACTGAACCTACCTTGAACAATACCTGGACACATGGGGGTAACGACTCCTTCAGGTGGGTGGCCCCAGAGGGATACTACTATATATGCAACCGAAGAGCATACGAGCAGCTCCCGGCCCGCTGGTATGGTACCTGTCTCCTGGGCACAGTACGACCCAGTATCTTCCTCCTACCCCTCTGGGTGGGTGAAACGTTAGGTATTCCCATCTATGTGGAACAGGGGCACAGGACTAGAAAGAAGCGATGTACCCGAGAAATCAAGGTCCAGATAGGCGATTGGAAGGACGCCGAATGGCCGCCAGAGCGCATAATCCACTACTACGGGCCAGCCACTTGGGCTGAGGACGGAACTTATGGATACAGGACCCCCATCTATATGCTGAACCGCATCATTCGCTTGCAGACAGTGCTCGAAATGCTCACGAATGACTCTGCCATGGCACTCAACATCTTGGCCAAACAGAACAACAAACTGATTACCGCGGTCTACCAGAACCGCCTAGCCCTTGATTACCTGCTGGTACAGGAAGGAGGGGTGTGCGGGAAGTTCAACCTCAGTAACTGCTGCCTGCAGATTGACGATCAAAGTCATGTCATCAAAGAGATAACCGATCGGATAGTAAAGCTGGCCCATGTCCCGGTACAGACCTGGAACAGTGCCTGGGACTGGACTTCTTCCCTCACCGACTGGCTGCCCAGTTCAGGAGGACTGAAGGGCATCCTTGTCATGGTGGGCTTGTTCCTATTGTCTTGCTTACTAATTCCCTTGTCTCTTCCCTTGATTTTCCGGTGTCTTCGTTCTACCATGGAAACCATTGCCGACTGCCGTGCAGCAGCTCAGATAATGGCCCTACAGACGTACTCCCCCATACCGCAGTCCGACCTTGATGAAGCTGAAGTTTCTTCCTCCGAGGCAGCTTAACAGCCAACATATCTCTTGTGACAGCAAAGTCCGGCTAAAAAGGGGGGGGGGGGACTCCAATAGGGACCCTCCGTCTCAAAACCGGCGAAGAAACCAACGGCTGCGCAGGGGATTAGGGCCCTCTTGTTGCCTCCTTATGCTAACTCTCCCTGTCTCTCTCTTCCTTTTCAGTTACCTTTGGAAGTGATACTCTCCACCTGAGCAGTTGGTCAAGTATCAAAAGGGGGGAATTGTAGGAGTGCCCACAGGATCAGACCTGCCAAAGCACTGGATCGGGACTGCCTAAAGGACTGTGATTATTTGCCAAAGGACTCTGTCTTCTTTATGAAAGCTTCAAAAACTGGACTTTTACATTCTCTTGCATTGTGCCTTAACCACCGACTGTCAGCTCATGCTTACAAGATGCAAAAGTAGCAGAAAGAACCGTTTGGCCTAACAGGATGCAGGTGCAGTAGATAACAGCTTGTAACACTTAGCAACCAAGGCTTGAGAAAAGGAGCAGCCTGCACATAGACGCCACATGAATAGAAGATAGCTTGGGAGTGTCGCAACCCCCACCCTGCATCTCTGAGCCTTAAGCTCTGTTGAGCCTTATCAACCCTGTGAAAGAAGCATTGTGTGTGTGTGTGTGTGTGTGTGTGTGTGTGTGTGTGCTAGAACAGGGCGATAAGTTTCGTTTCCTTTGCCAGTATCATTTCAGTGTTATGACGTGTGTATGTACTGTAAGAACAATGGGAACAGAGTATTATCATAGGTTTGGTCATGTTTAATTTCAGGTGGCGTTGAGACATCCAGACAGCAATGTCAGACAAGCACGCTGAAACTTTGGTTTGGATGCAAGGTGAGATATCAGGGGTAGAAAGGTAGATTTGGGAGTCATCAGCATAGAGATGGTAGGAAAAGCAATGGGATGAAATTAATGAACCATGGGAACAAGTGTAGATAGAAAAGAGGAGGGGACCAAGAACAGAAGAAAGGGAGTGTTGATGCCCCTGTATAAGTCGTTGGTGAGGCCCCATCTGGAATATTGTGTTCAGTTTAGTTTTGGAGGCCGTATCTTGCTAAGGATGTAAAAAGAATCGAAGCAGTGCAAAGAAAAGCTACGAGAATGGTATGGGATTTGTGTTACAAGACGTATGAGGAGAGACTTGCTGACCTGAACATATATACCCTGGAGGAAAGGAGAAACAGGGGTGATATGATACAGACGTTCAAATATTTGAAAGGTATTAATCCGCAAACTAACCTTTTCCGGAGATACGAAGGCAGTAGAACGAGAGGACATGAAATGAGATTGAAGGGGGGCAGACTCAAGAAAAATGTCAGGAAGTATTTTTTCACGGAGAGAGTGGTGGATGCTTGGAATGCCCTCCCACGGGAGGTGGTGGAGATGAAAACGGTAAAGGAATTCAAACATGCGTGGGATAAACATAAAGGAATCCTGTTCAGAAGAAATGGATCCTCAGGAGCATAGCCGAGATTGGATAACAGAGCCGGTAGTGGGAGGCGGGGCTGGTGGTTGGGAGGCGGGGATAGTGCTGGGCAGACTTATACGGTCTGTGCCAGAGCCGATGGTGGGAGGCGGGGATAGTGCTGGGCAGACTTGTACGGTCTGTGCCAGAGCCGATGGTGGGAGGCGAGGATAGTGCTGGGCAGATTTGTACGGTCTGTGCCCTGAAAAAGACAGGTACAAATCAAGGTAAGGTATACACAAAAAGTGGCACATTTCTTGGGCAGACTGGATGGACCATGCGGGTCTTGTTCTGCTGTCATCTACTATGTTACTATGAGGGGCATAATCAAACGGCGCCGGCGAAATCAATCGCCGGTGATCTATTTTGGCGGCGCCGCAACAGCTGGCAGGAACCGTATTATCGAAAAAGATGGCCAGCCAACTTTTGTTTCGATAATACGGTTGGAGCCGGCCAAATGCCACAGATCGCCGGGTTTGAGATGGCCGACTGTTTTTCAGCGATAATGGAAACTGGAACCAGCCATCACAAACCCGGCCAAATCCAAGGCATTTGGCCGTGGGAGGGGCCAGCATTCATAGTGCACTGGTACTTCTGGATGTTTAGATCTTGCTGATCAGTTATGTTATGACTTACTTGTTCAGGAGTGCTGTATTTTGTGATACTGTTTTGAGAAATGTTCAAGAAAGACTTCATCCAAATGAAAAAAGTCCCTGCCGTGCATTTTCCCTTGATGGCCGTCCCTGACGTGCACTTCCCTTAATAGCCGTCTTTCTCTCCGAAAGTGCACTTCTCTTAATGGCTGTCTTTCTCCCTGAACAGGGAAATCAAAAGCTTTTGCACATTGTTTTTTTTTTTGTAGTAACAGTGGGATTTGAACCAGCCACCTCTGCATTACAAGACCAGTGATGTAACCACTTGGCCACAGCTCCACTTACTTGGGTGTCCCTCCCTTTTGATTATACCTCTCCAGGTCTCTCTTAGCCACTCACAGACAGCTTAACGCACTGTGATTGGCTGAGAAAAACCTGAAGGGGTATAATCAAAAGGGAGGGACAGTCAACTAAGTGGAGCTGTGGCCAAGTGGTTACATCATGGCTCTTGTAATGCAGAGGTGGCTGGTTCAAATCACACTGTTACTACTGCAAAAACTGTTTTGATTTCCCTGTTTGGGGAGAAAGCCGGCCATTAAGAGAAGTGCACTTTCGGAGAGAAAGACGGCTATTAAGGGAAGTGCACTTCAGGGACGGCCATCAAGGGAAAATGAACGGCAGGGACTTTTTAAAATTTGTATGAAGTCTTTCTTGAACATTTCTCAAAACAGTATCACAAAATACAGCACTCCAGAACAAGTAAGTCATAACATAATTGATCAGCAAGATCCTTTTTTTTTTTTTTTTACGAGCTGTCCGACTGGCTTCCCCTCCTAGGAAGGAAATGTTTTAAAGTTTTTTTTTGGGTGGGAGGGGGTTGGTGACCACTGGAGGAGTATGGGGAGGTCATCCCCGATTCCTTCAGGTGGTCATCTGGTCAGTTTGGGCATCTTTTTGAGACTTGGTCGTGAAAATAAATAGACCAAGTAAAACTGGCCAAATGCTCGTCATCGTCGGTTGTCTTTTTTCCATTATCAGCTGAAGCCGGTCATCTCGTAAGCACACCCACATCCCGCCTTCACTACCCTGCCGACACGCCCCCTTGAAGTTTAGCCGCCTCCGTGACGGAATGCCGGCGAGTGTGTCCAAAAATCGGCTTTCGATTATACCGATTTGGCCGGTTTTAGGAGATGGCCGGCCATCTCCCGATTTGTGTCGGAAGATCGCTGGCGATCTCTTTCGAAAATAAGCCTGTATGTAACCCTGAGGTATGCTGACAGGCAGAGGGATAGAAGTAGAAGAGGATCCACCAGAGTGAACACTGAAGGTGCAGAGGGAGAGGTAGGAAGAGAACCAGGAAAGGACAGAGCCCTGGAATCCAAGTGAGGACAGGGTATCGAGGAGTATGCTGTGATCGACAGTGTCAAAAGCAGCGGAAAGATCAAGAAGAATGAGGATGGAATAAAGACCTCTGGATTTAGCCAGTAATAGGTCATTGGAGACTTTAGTAAGCGCAGTATTGGTTGAGTGGAGAGGGCGAAAACCAGATTGTAGTGGGTCAAGAATAGCATGTGAGGAGAGAAAATCAAGGCAGCGGTGGTGAACAGCACGCTCAAGTAATTTGGAGAGAAAAGGGAGGAGGGAGATGGGTCGGTAATTAGAGGGACAAGTAGGGTCGAGTGAAGGCTTCTTAAGGAGAGGTGTGACCACAGCATGTTTAAAGGCAGTAGGGACAGTTGCAATGGAAAGTGAGAGGTTGAGAATGTGACAGATAAAAGGAATAAGAGCAGGTGAGATGGCATTAAGAAGGTGGGTGGGAATGGGATCAGAGGAACAGGTGGTACATTTTGAGGACGAAAGGAGAAGTGTAGTTTCCTTTATAGTAACTTCAGGAAAGGAGGAAAAGGAATGAGGGGAAGGAGAGAGAGGAGAATGGACTAGTGGAGGGAGAGGTGGCGAGGTAGAGAATTCAAGGTTTATCTTTTGAACCTTGTCGTGAAAGAATTCAGCAAGGGTCTGAGGAGATAATGAAGGGGGAGTTGGGGGAGGGGGCACCTTGAGGAGAGAGTTCAATGTGGTGAAGAGAAGTCGAGGGTTAGAGCCAAGAGAGTTGGTCAGTTGGATATAATAATCCTGTTTGGCGCGTAAAAGAGCAGATTGGAAGGAGGTCAGCATGAACTTAAAGTGTAAGAAATCAGCAAGGGCCCAAGAGTTCCACCAGAGGCGTTCGGCGGAGCGGGTACAGGAACGTAGGTAGCGGATATTAGAAGTCAGCCAAGGTTGGGGTTTTGTACGCCTTATAGGGCGGGTCATCAAAGGTGCAAGAGTGTCTAAGGCAGAGGATAGAGTATTGTTGTAAGAAGAAACAGCCTCGTTGACAGACGTGGATGGTGCCACAGTAGAGAGGAGGTTTGAAACATGGGAGGATAGAGATGAAGGGTCAATATCGTGAAGATTCCTAGATAAATTAGATAAGATAGGATGGGACTGGGAGGGAAGAGATTTAAGTGTGTAAGTTATAAGATGGTGATCAGAGAGGGGAAGATCAGAGGCAAGGAAACTAGAGGGTGAACAGTTGGAGGAGAAGATGAGATCAAGACAGTGACCATTTTGATGAGTGGGGGAGGTGGAGCATTACCTCTTGGTAGTTCTTAATGTGACCTATTTTTCTTTTTTCAGTGGCCCTTGGCCTTTGCCATCCTTAATAATTAGGATATACAGACCTTATACATCAGATCACTTGTAACATCCTGGCATCTTTCCTTTTGCTCTTTGTATACAGATTTTTTATATTTGTTGATTTTTCAATCCTCATTACATTATATATTGACTAGTAAAAAAGGCCCGTTTCTGACACAAATGAAACGGGCGCTAGCAAGGTTTTCCTCGGAGTGTGTATGTTTGAGAGAGAGAGTGTGTGTGAGAGATGGAGTGTGTGTGTCATAGAGAGAATGAAAGAGAGTCAGAGACAGCGTGTGTGTGCGTTTGTGAGAGAGAGAGAGTGTGAGAGAGACAGAGTGTCTGTGTGTGTATGTGAGAGACAGTGAGTGTGAGCCCCCAACCCCCTCTCGCAGGGCCCCCCTCCCCACCCCAACCTCTCTGGTCTCAGGACCCCCTCCCCACCTCCCTCTCCCCTGCCCTGCCTCCAGCCATCCATGTCCAGCGACCCTCCTCTCCCCCTGCCCCCCCTCCAGCTACCCATGTCCAGCAACTCTCCCCCACCCTCGACGCATCAAACCCCCTCGCCACCCGCAAATGCCCAAGTCTTACAATGCAGTCTCTGCAGCCGCTCCTCCTCTCGCCTGTCACGTCACTGCACTCCTCAGGGGTCTTACTCCAGGGGCAGTGACGTGGAGGTGAGAGGAGGAGCGGCTGCAGAGACTGCGTTGTAATGTAATGGTATCAGTTTATTACTGAAATATGTAGCATATTTGCTGGATTATATATACACCAATATATTTGTGTATCTTTTAAAAATATATATTTGTGCAGCTTTTAGAGAATAGTTTCATTTCAAGCCCCTCTCTCTCCATTCCTTTTTCTGGGAACTTCTCAGAGCAGGGATAGTTAATTATAAACACTTAACAAACACAAAAGAGCTTCCTCTGCCCTCCCACCTAACAAAAGATGGACTAAGGTGGGCACCTGAATAAAACAAAGAACTCAGAGGAAGCATAAACAGGACATTTGCTTGTCAAAGGTATACCTGCCCCTCCCATCAGCTTTCAGACATGTGCAGAAAGGAAGGACTTGTAATGTGTATCTGCCCCAGAGACTGAGCAGGACATCAAAAGAAAATCCAGACTGTAAGTCTCGTGATGTCATAAGACATGAGACCAACTCAGGGGTCGTGTGCAGACATGAGACCAAGATACCACAATGCTTTGCAAATGCCCAAGGGTCGTGTGGAAACCAGGACAAAGATCCACATGGCATATCCTCCTGCAGCTTGCAAGATATAAAAGGACAAGCTGTTTCCCAAGAGTCAGATTCTCATCAACTGCCAGCAACTCAGATTCTCTTCAGCTGCAGAAGCCCTCCTGTCCTCAACATGTGCTCATCAATCAGCTGGACCACAGCATGCTTGTAACAAGGACTTGTAAGTTAACCTACCTGCTACTTTGTTCTATTTTAAGCACAGATTACCTGTAAAGATTTCTTAAAACCTACCTCTCGTGTGCAATTGTATATTAAATCAACCTTTATGAAGCTAAAAATACGGTCTCTTTGTGTTCTGAGTATATTGAAGCTATATATACTTAATTTATTTAATTTATTGCAATTATCACCTTTGGTGATTGGTAGAGAAATTAATATCCTAAAACTTATAAATACAGCACCTGCTCTTAAATTATAAACAGTGGCGAGTTGCTCTAGAGCTATTTTCCCCAAAATAAATCATTTCTTGTAACAGTAAGACTCGGGCATTTGCGAATGATTTGGGCTGGGTTTAAAAACATTTATCGCTTCTTTTCTTATTGTAGCGGCCACTGCTGCTCAACAGGAGAAGCAGCAGCAGCCGGACAGCGTTACTACTGGCATCTGCGGGTGGCGATGGGGTTTAATGCACCGGGGGGTGGGGGGATGTGCTTGGGGGGGGGATTGGGTGATGCGCCGAGGGGGGGGGGGTTCTGTGGTGCCATGCTTGTAGTTTTTTGATGCGTCAGTGGCAGGGAGCGGCGCACTGACTTACTCCTCCGCGTGTTTCCCTACTCCTCCCCCTGCCTGGGAATCAGCTGTTAGTGACGTCATCCTGGCTACGGACTCTAGCTCAGAAACTCCAGGAGCCACGGACACAGGCAGTCCCACATTAGAACGTTGGTGGTGAGAATTATTATATAGGATGGGTTGTATTTAATTGTATTATAGAGAGATACCGACCTCATTACTTTTAAAATTAATATATGGATTGTTTTTTAATAATATATGGATTGTTTCCTGCGTTTATCTCTCTCTTATTCTCATATCATATTTATTCTCTCTGTACCTCTCATTTCTTAACAATATTTTTTTATTATTTTTTAAAATTATTTTTGTATTTGTATTTATTAGCATTTTTATGTTTTGTAATTGTTTTATATGTTTATGTATTTTTAGATACATTGACTCCTGAGGCAGGCATTTCATTGCCAAACATGATTCTGTATCGAGTCTTCATGTATTCTGATTTTCAATAAACCTACTGCAATAAACCTCTGGATATTCTGTCCTTATTGGTCGGTTTACGTTCCTTCCCTACTCTTTGGTTTTCTCTGTGACGTTCATAGGGAAACAGCCTCTCTTGTTGTGTTATTTTTGAACCTGATCTGTTTTTTCCATTTACAGGACCCAGACTTTCCCCTCCCCGTCTCAAACAACCTGAAAATTCTAGGAGTTACGATTGATCGAAATCTCACACTTGAAAATCACGTGAAGAATACAACTAAGAAAATGTTTCACTCCATGTGCAAACTCAAAAGAGTAAAACCCTTCTTCCCAAGGGCCATCTTTCGGAACCTGGTACAGTCATTGGTATTAAGTCACCTGGACTATTGCAATGCACTTTACGCTGGCTGTAAAGAACAGACCATCAAGAAACTTCAAACAGCCCAGAATACCGCAGCCAGACTCATATTTGGAAAAACAAAATATGAAAGTGCAAAACCCCTAAGAAAGAATCTACACTGGCTCCCTCTTAAAGAATGTATCACGTTCAAGATCTGCACAATTGTTCATAAAATCATTTACGGAGATGCCCCGACTTACATGCTAGACCTCGTGGACCTACCACCCAGAAATGCTAAAAGATCTTCCCGAACCTTTCTTAACATACACTTCCCTAGCTGTAAAGGATTAAAAAACAAACTAACGCACGCGACCAGCTTTTCCTATATGAGTACGCATCTATGGAATGCACTTCCAACTCACTTGAAAATGATCAACGAATTAAGTAACTTCCGCAAATCTCTGAAAACCTATCTCTTTAATAAGGCCTACCACGAAAACCCATAACTAACCAAACCACAACACCTATCCACCTTTATCAGAATGTATCTTTCTATAACTGCTTGACCAATTCCTCTTGTTAACCTTAACTTCTTTGTAACACCAATTGTATTCTCGACCCTGGTATGGCGACACCATATGAGGTCTTTGTAAGCCACATTGAGCCTGCAAATAGGTGGAAAAATGTGGGATACAAGTGCAATAAATAAATACATAAATAATAAAATTGGTCTTACTTCCCAAACTCTGAATCTGCCATCAAAGCTCACTTCAGTTATGAGGTCATTTAAGTTTTGCTTTAATTGAATTTCATCCTTTTTCTATATAGTGATCCTCTGTGTTTAATCCATGCATTCTTGAATTCCATCACCATTTTTGTCATCACAACCTCCTGCAGGAGGGCATTCCAGGCATCCACCAACCTTTCTGTGAAAAAGACAAGATATGGGATCCATATCCCTCAACAACAGATTGGACACAAGAGCGACCACCACCTCAGAAACAACTTTGGAATCAATTCCAGTTCAGAGCATGAGGGAGGGGCAGACCCTTTGCCAGGAGGACCCTAGGCAGGTTCCCCCCATCACATTACAATCAAAAACCACACTATCACAAGCACAGTTGGAAGTAGAAATTCTAGTATATAATCTTGCAATGTTTCTGATCTCCAGTGTAAAGTTCTACATTAAGGAGTTGTCTTTCATTCCCACCACTAGATATAATGCTCTTCAAACCCAGATTCATTTGTTTAAGTTTTCAAGGAAACTTCATATAATTCACAACTTTTCTAAGAACACAACAACATCTACAGATATTTTAGTTGTGAAGAAACCTTCTAAAGGATACCCCAAGGTTAGACAGAGCCACTTATTCATACCTTTATGGAATGCGTACAATGCGATATCTCGTGTTTAGAGAAAAAGAAGAGACAAAGATTTTACAATTTATCAAGAGATGAAAAGGAAACAGTATATGCCCTGTCAAACAATCGTGCCATTGTCATAAAAGCAGCTGATAAAGGTGGAGGGATCGTTGTACAAGATAGAGTGGATTATGTGGCAGAGATTAAGAGGTATTTAGATGACAGACGATACTATTCTATTCTAGACACAGATCCTACCATTGCCATACAAAGGGACATAGAAGAAATTGTCTCACTAGCATCGTCCAGAGGGTTTCTAACAACCAAACAAAATATTTTCTTACTGTGAAGCATCCAGTTATACCTACGATATACAGTATATTAATCCTTGGTTTTATGTCATGCTTTACAAATATCATATAGATTTATTTTTATCTCTGATCTTGATTCTTCTTTTTGTTCCCCTTCTGTTCCTGCCTTTATGACTTGTTTTACTGCCTCTGATTTTCAGCGCTTCTTTTTCCCATTTTTGCTTGTTATGTTGAGCCCTTTTATTATTATATATTCTTCTTGGTTTCATTTTTGTTTTTTCTTCCTTTTGGCAAGCAACAGTCTTATTCATTTAGGTATTTTCCATTTTCATTTTGAGTTCCCGTGGTTGGAATGTTTCCATGTGCATGAGAGACTCATAAATATGCATATAAAGCCCATTTAAAAAGACTCGTCATTGATATGGCTCCTTTCCTGACATTTAGCTGATGCCTTCGGGTAATGCTGTGTGTTTGAATTTCCTCCTGGTAAGTGTCTAATCCTTCACTTTGCCACCTTTGCGATTATAGAGAGGGTTATGAGCATTTTTTTTGACATTGTATCCTGTTACCGCTTGACATTGGTCCTTAACAGCCTGTTTACTTTAATTTCTTTAAACCAAGATTTTGGCGCCTTTTTAGCACTTGCATAGGTCCTACTTTTACCATTCTATGAGTCAGTTCTTCCAGGTTTCTTTCATTGCTTCACTGATGTTTGCTCCCTGTTGCACCTAGGACTAGGTTTACGTTTTTTTCATTTTGTACTTGTTTTTGATTTTGCACTTGGTAATTTTAGAGTTTCTAACTTGTAGCGACCAGGGCCAGTCTTAGCAATTGTGGAGCTCTGTGCAGACCAGTTCGGTGGGGCCCCCCACCCCACCTAGCCCTGCCCCATCTATCCCCACCCATTGTTGACAAGGTACATTTTAAACATTTTTTAACATTTCAAATAAAGACAAATCAAGCAAAACTTGTACAGAAAAACTAATTCAAATATGCACAATACTATCATAGGAAACCTTTGGGTTTAAAAAGCAAAACCATGTGCATGTAAAGACTGGATAAATGAATTAAAACAAATGCCCTTAATATGTAGTACTTGGTAGCAATAACGAAACCGTGATTAAACATTCACATAGCAAGCAGCCTGAGCCAACAGATTTATTTTTCACTGAACATAATTAACTTTGTATGAACTTGGCTGCTAATAGTGTGCTGAACTGGACAATTCTGGCACACTAAGACTGACTCTGGACAGTTCTGCATGAAGGAAACCCTTCCCTCATTAATCAATATGTTCTCATAAGTACATAAGTAATGCCATACTGAGAAAAGACCAAAGGTCCATCGAGCCCAGCATCCTGTCCCCGACAGCGGCCAATCCAGGTCAAGGGCACCTGGCAAGCTACCCAAATGTACAAACATTTTATACATGTTATTCCTGAAATTGTGGATTTTTCCCAAGTCCATTTAGTAGCGGTCTATGGACTTGTCCTTTAGGAAACCGTCCAACCCCTTTTTAAACTCTGCCAAGCTAACCGCCTTCACTACGTTCTCTGGCAACGAATTCCAGAGTTTAATTACGCGTTGGGTGAAGAAAAAGTTTCTCTTATTTGTTTTAAATTTACTACACTGTAGTTTCATCGCATGCCCCCTAGTCCTAGTATTTTTGGAAAGCGTGAACAGACGCTTCACATCCACCTGTTCCACTCCACTCATTATTTTATATACCTCTATCATGTCTCCCCTCAGCCGTCTCTTCTCCAAGCTGAAAAGCCCTAGTCTCCTTAGTCTTTCTTCATAGGGAAGTCGCCCATCCCTGCTATCATTTTCGTCACTCTTCGCTACACCTTTTCCAATTCTACTATATCTTTCTTGAGATGCAGCAACTAGAATTGAACATAATATTCAAGGTGCGGTCGCACCATGGAGCGATACAACGGCATTATAACATCCTCACACCTGTTCTCCATACCTTTCCTAATTACCCAACATTCTCTGTGAAACAGTAATAATAATAATGATTTTAAAAAACATGTGCATTTTTATAATATACCACTGTATTCCACAAAGCAAAAGGAGTAAGTTCCCACATGCCATCTTTTTTTCTTTTGATGTAGGCACGGGAGAAAAAAAAAGATTTTAAATGCTCCCAGGTTTCAATCTAAGTAATTCATGTTTAATGTGGGATAAAATGCCATAAATAAGTAAATACATAGAAAAGAACTCTGAATGTTGAGCATTTAATTCTCATAACATGATGTCTGTTTAGTGGCCCTTTACCAGGAGAAAAAATATCTCTGCATGAATATAATACTACAAGGGTGTCCCTTTAACCAGCTCCTCCAAATGACACTAATATTACCTTGATTTGTTTTTACTGTATCCTCCTCACCCACCTACCTACCTATTCCACACCTCCTCCCCGCTCCCCTGAGCTGCAGAGTGCCCTCCCGGCACCTACCTGAAGCCACCCTGGTGGTGTAGTGGAGTCTTCGGGGCAGGAAAGATCCCCAGTGTTTCCTGCCTACTGCCGGCACTGATCCTCTTGCTGCTGCATCTTCTTTAAAATGGTTGCCGAGACTTCCAACTCATGGCCCCGCTGGAACTCTCAGCAGCCATTTTTAAAGAGCGATGAGGCAACAAGGCTTCAGTGCCTGCAGCGGACTGGAAAGACAAGGGATCTTTCCTGTCCCAAAGACTCTACACCACCAGGGCTGCCTCGGGTATGTGCCGGGAGGGCACCCTGCAGCTCGGGGGAGGGGAGGCAAGGAGTCAGATCGTGGCAGTGGGGGAGCAGGAGGGAGCGCCGCAGGGCCCCTGGAGGCATGGGGCCCTGTGCAACTGCTCCTCTCGTCCATGCCTAAGACCGGCCCTGGTAGCGACAGTACATTATTTATTTCAAAAATCACGTTGTCGTCATAATTGGTGCAGATCAGGATTTTTTTTCTTTTGTCTCATTATAGTTTAAGTCTCGTCACCTTTGTTCTTTTTGGTAATCCTCGGACTAAATAGTCTTCCTCGGTTTGGACTTATGGTTTTGCATTATACTGGAGGCACCCTGGCAAGTAGTTCCATCAGTTCATCCTTGCGTTTGTTTGGCTGACATTTTTCCAGCTTCTAGTTCCTTTATGGAATGCCAGGTGATTAAAGCAGGATGCTTTTTATGTCAGGAAGTGCAGTACAGTCGCACATGGCTTATACATACTTTTTTGCATATGGTTTCCAGTTACACTGCCTTTCTTATACCTAAGCCATTATATATATATATATATATATACATACACTAGTAAAAAAGGCCCGTTTCTGAACGAAATGAAACGGGCGCTAGGAAAATGATTTTGTAATTGCAATTATGTTGTTAAGGGAACCATTACCATAAATCATGGTATATAATGAGTTATATCGTGTTTTATAGAAACTTCTATGTATAGTATTTTTAAAAAACTGAGAGTAAACAGACTGTACATAACTTTTATTGCAAATATAATGCTGTTTTAGATTTTTAAAATTTCTTTATAAACGATATTTTTGGTATAAACTTTGTCACAATGAGGGAAAAGCTTTCCTTGTTCTGGACCATCTATAACTTTAACAATTGCATCAGAAGACTTACGAACTCGAGAAAATGCAACATACAGTTGTCCATGTGTAAACACTGGTTCTGGTAGGAAAATGCCAACTTTTTCAAATGTTTGTCCTTGTGACTTATTAATTGTCATTGCAAAAGCCAATTTCACAGGGAATTGTTTTCTACATAATGTAAATGGGAGGTCAGTGTTAGATGGTGCTAATTCAATACGTGGGATAAAAACAGTACTGCCTGCATTTGACCCAGTAATTACTTGACTAATAATGAGGTTAGGTTTCAAGTCTTTCACTATTAAGCGAGTTCTGTTACATAAACCTTGCTTGGTATTTGAATTCCTCAGTAGGATAATTATGGCTTTAATTTTTAAATGCAGTTTATGGCAAGGCATGCCAGAGTTTGTTCGTGAAGGAACTCTACAGGATATAACTGTGATTCCTCATCATTGGAGTCATGAATAGTTTTGGAACTTAAATAAGTAATTGATTGACCTACTAAAATATTAAGAATGGCGTCATTTATCTTGTCAACATGTGAATTTTTTGGACAAAGAATAGCCTTTTCAGCAAAGTTGGAAACTGTATCTGTGGTAATTTTGTCCCCATAAGTAATGCCACACTGGGAAACGACCAAAGGTCCATCGAGCCCAGCATCCTGTCCATGACAGCGGCCAATCCAGGCCAAGGGCACCTGGCAAGCTTCCCAAACGTACAAACATTCTATACATGTTATTCCTGGAATTGTGGATTTTTCCCGTCCGTTTAGTAGTGGTTTATGGACTTCTCCTTTAGGAAACCGTCTAACCCCTTTTTAAACTCTGCCAATCTAACCGCCTTCACCACGTTCTCTGGCAACGAATTCCAGAGTTTAATTATACATTGGGTGAAGAAAAGTTTTCTCCTATTTGTTTTAAATTTACTACACTGTAGTTTCATCGCATGCCCCCTAGTCCTAGTATTTTTGGAAAGCGTGAACAGATGCTTCACATCCACCTGTTCCACTCCACTCATTATTTTATATACCTCTATCATGTCTCCCCTCAGCCGTCTCTTCTCCAAGCTGAAAAGCCCTAGCCTCCTTAGTCTTTTTTCATAGGGAAGTCGTCCCATCCCCGCTATCATTTTAGTTGTCCTTCGCTGCACCTTTTCCAATTCTACTATATCTTTCTTTAGATGTGGCGACCAGAATTGAACACAGTACTCAAGGTGCGGTCGCACCATGGAGCGATACAACGACATTATAACATCCTCACACCTGTTTTCCATACCTTTCCTAATAATACCCAACATTCTATTCACTTTCCTAGCCGCAGCAGCACTCTCAGCAGAAGGTTTCAGTGTATTATCGACGACGACACCCATATCCCTTTCTTGGTCCGTAACTCCTAATGTGGAACCTTGCATGACGTAGCTATATTCGGGTTCTTTTTTCCCACATGCATCACCATGCACTTGCTCACATTAAACGTCATCTGCCATTTAGCCGCCCAGTCTCCCAGTCTCGTAAGGTCCTTCTGTAATTTTTCACAATCCTGTCATGAGTTAACGACTTTGAATAACTTTGTGTCATCAGCAAATTTAATTACCTCGCTAGTTACTCCCATCTCTAAATCATTTATAAATATGTTAAAAAGCAGCGGTCCTAGCAAGACCCCTGAGGAACCCCACTAACTACCCTTCTCCATTGTGAATACTGCCCATTTAACCCCACTCTCTGTTTCCTATCCTTCAACCAGTTTTTAATCCCCAAAAACAGCATTAACTATATCTCCCTCACAAATGTGCTTCTTTGGTATTTCTATCATATCTTTGTAACCTTCTGGGCATGGAAGATTTCCATCAGCTAAATTAATAAGCCTGTTGTTGAAATCTGTGTCTTTTGAGCGCACATTATTCTTTAATTTGAGGATTTTAAATTGTTTCCATAGTTTATTTAACTTAATGCTTGCTTCAATTATGTAAGCTCGATCACCATGTGGTACCACTGGTAGAGTTTGTCGGAAATCTCCACCAAGGAGAATTTTCCCACCAAATGGGTTTTCATTGTTCATGGTGTCTTTGAGGAGTCTATCTACAGCAGTAAGTGCCATACTTAGAGCCATGGTTGATTCATCCCAAATAATGATTTTAGCTTCTCTAATGATGGATGCATCGTTTGTTGTTAATCTGATACTTGATGTTGACGTTTCTAGTAGAGGAACAGGTAGTTTAAACTGCGAATGATAAGTGCGTCCTCCTGGAAGGAGATTTGCAGCAATTCCTGTAGAAGCAACAGGTAGTGCAGTTCCTCCATCTCCTCGAATGCTGCTCAGGATAGTGTTATACGTAAAGGTTTTTCCACTTCCACCAGGACCATCAAGGAAAAAGCACGTCTGTTTTACGTTTTTTGTATTACAGGCAGAAAGTATAGTATGTAAAGCTTCCTTTTGCTCATTGTTTAGATTTTCTACCATTGCTTGAGCTTTAAGCTTTTCATCTGCAGCTTTGAAGGCAAGTGTTGGATTGTCTAGTATCTGGATGACTGCTGGCAAACCAAACTGTTGAAGTGTTTTTCCATGTGTACTCAGAACGCCTTGGATTTTCTGAAGGCACAATTGTTCACAAACCGAGCAATCACCCTGGCATCCATGGATGTGTTGATAATCTTCTGTCATATGTATCTTGTATTTTTTGAACATTTGTAAAGCATTTGTTGGTACTGCAAAAACACAAATGTATGCAAAAAGGTGTCTGATTTGCTGTGGCATGCTGCATGTGACTGCATCGTCTAAGGTGTTTTCCCAGACACCTTCATCGTGAATGAGGCCCATTTTCTTTGCTGCATCTTTGAAACTATTATAAAGAACACCTGCAACTGTTTTTAACTCTTCAAATGACTTAGCCCCTGGTTTGTGTAGTAGAATTAACCTTAAACAATAACGCTCAGGGTCCGCAGAGAAATGAACTGCATACATTCTTCCAATTGTTTTGTCATGTCCTGCTTTTCGACGTTTCCACTTTCTGTTTTGTTGAAAGTATAGTACATGGAAATATCTACATACAGAATGTTATTTGGAAGGTTATGTTCTGTATTAAGTTTAAACCATGCTGTTAAAGTGGTGTCCCTTGTTATAGCTCTTTGTACTGCAGCCTCAACGTTATCAGGATGGAAAACAATGGTTTGTTGATCTGATAAGTGTACTTCCAACCTCTGGATAGTATGTGATTGGTGATGCATTTCACAGCCGTTTAGTCGCCATGCTACTTCAGGAGCACTAACATATCTAGAGTCAGTAAAAGTTTTAATTTCATCATGTTGTAAAGTTTCTTTCTCGGTAATAACCACATTAGCACAATCGTGTCCTTTATAGACATATTTAAATAGGTACTTGACACTTTTAACAGATGCACATACTTCTACATTTATATGGCAATTGTATTTTAAAAGTAAAAAAGGGTTAAAAGGGACAACCCAACTGTTATTTTTTTTTTTTTATAATTTTATTTATTAAATTTTTACATTTATATCCACCAACATAAATGTATTGGAAATATCAGAAATTATAACAGCTACATAATACATTATATCAAACTGATATATTAGACTTAAACATTATAATTTGTCCACAATAAAAGGTAATGGATCAAGATACTAAGAAATTTCTGCTAAGTAATATATTAACATAGTATAACTATTACTGACGGAAGGGATAAACGGATGGTCACAGCCGGCGTTAATCAGCATTAACTATGGGAGTTCTACAGGTGAAACATCTTTTTCTTTTAATTCAATTAACTCCAATAATTTCTTGGGTGTAAAAAACACAAAATTCACTTTTGCCAAGGAGACATAACATTTACATGGAAATTTCAAAATAAAAGTTCCACCTAGTTTAAGGATTCTTGATTTATACATCAAGAATTCTTTTCTCCTTTTTTGTGTAATACGCGCCATATCAGGAAAAACCTGTATCTTTTGTCCCAAGAAAAAATCATTAATATGGCGAAAATATAAGCGAAAAATGTTGTTTCTATCTGGTTCAAGAGCGAAGGTGACTAGTAATGTTGTTCTTTCGGTTATTAATTCAAGAGAACTCTCCAAGAATTCGGTCAAATTTAAATCAGACTTAGGCGCAGGTTGAGATTCTTTAGATGCCTTGATTATACCAGTTATGTACTGGGCCCTCGTTATGGGGGGATATCCCTCAACGGGTATTTCCAGTACATCGCAAAAGTATTTCTTGAGCATGTCCAGAGAGGAAATAAGAGGCGATTTGGGAAAATTCAGGAATCTTAAATTGTTCCTGCGTCCATTATTTTCAAGATATTCCAATTTTCTTTCTTGGATTTCTCTCTCTTTAATCAAATTCATAGTTAAGCTTTTTAGTTCTTCAACTTCTCCTGATATTTTAATAATTTTCACATTCTGTTCTTGAAATTGTTCAGATAAATCCTTATTAGACTTTTTTATCTCACATATTTCACCTTTAATTGAGGCATTCATTAATAATAAAGTATTATTCACACCTTGTATGGCGTCCCATAGTGTGTCTAACGACACCACTGTAGGTCTTATAATTCCTCCGGTACTCACTGCCACGATCTCCCGGGTAGGTGGAACAATATCCAGCATAGATGTTTCTTTCCCCGGGGTCGAGGTGCCCATAGGTCCTCCTTCCACAGCCAACACCGGTTTTCCATTCTCGGGTGGCTGTGAACCCATGGTCAGCAAATCGTCTCCAGGTCGCGGAGGAACAGTGTTAGAAGGAGGGCTTAACGACGCTCCTTCTATGCTGCACTCAAGGCCCAAAATGGCCGAGTCCGCCGAAGTGAACGCCCGCTCACCCAAGGCTCGAACTCCAAAGTTCTCCATTGTCAACTGGCGAGAGGTGGGTAACTGAGGCGGTATTACGGAGGAAGAAACCGCCGTCTTCCCCTTTCTCTTACCCATCGCAAAGTCGGGTAAGTGAGCCTCTGCCAGGAACGATGTTGATTCTCGGGAGCTACTGAGCCTCAACCCAACTGTTATTAATGAATTTTTCATGTAAGAGTGTACCTACACCATTATCCCCTTCTGCGATATTTAGGATAGCCGTCACAGTTCTCAATAGTTTAATTTTGGACTGGTTTTGGAAACTGTTTAGAGCATTTCCCATGAAGCATGCAGGGAAAATTTAAGTTACTGTCAGTGCATGGGCCATGTATCATATGCTTAGCATCTGTGGCATGCAGATGTGGGAAGCTGTTTGGTTCAGGAATTTCAGCACTTACGATTTTATCAATTATTTCCTTTGTTTTTGGATTGTATTCTTCTTTGAGGATAATTAATATATGAGCATGAGGTAATCCACATTTTTTAAATTCAATCACATGAATTTTTGCAAGAGGGACACCAAATATATGTTCTTTGCATATATCGTGTAGTAATTGTTTAAGTTTTAAATGAAACACCCTTGCTAATAAGTCAGGTCGAAACTCTGGTGCCTGACCTTTGTTTAGATTTTCAGTAATTTCTTCCCATCTTGGGTTGCAGGTCATAGTAATAAACAGATCTGGCTTGCCATATTTTCGAACTATTGCCATAGCATCTTGATAATTTTGATGCATATTTCTTGGGCTCCCAGGAAATGATGATGGTAAAATAAATGCCTGGCCAGGTGTGATTCCTCGATGTGCAGCTTCACTTGCAAGGTGGTCCATTAACCCAGAGTATTTTTCAACTCTTAATAGATTTTGATTTTTTCAAATATAATTTAGTCTGCTAGCCTCTGTTTTAATGTATGCATCCACAAATATTGTTGTGTAAGTTTTCCAGCACTAAGAAAAGGACTGAATTGATCTCTTATTGCGAAACGGTACCCATAGTACTGCATTTGTGTAACTCTTACTCTTGTGTTCTTGGCTTTGCGACGCAGGTGCATAATACATGTTGGTTATTTATTCAAAGGAATATGTATCCCCCAGCTCTGAACTCCATATGGAAAGAGTAATGGATAAACCATTGGTTCAAGATTGGGGTCCAACACACTGAGAAAAAGGAAACCGATATGGTTCTCCAAGCAAGTGGCTGAGAAAATAAAGGCTAAAGAGTTGGCGTTCCAGAAATACAAAAAAACTCAAGAAAAGGAACACGGGGAGGAATACCGGATGAAACTGAAAGAAGCCAAGAGAGAGATACGTCTGGAGAAAGCACAAGTGGAAGAACAAATGGCTAGAAATGTAAGAAGGGGTGACAAAAATTTCTTCAGGTATATTAGTGAAAGGAGAATGACTAAAAAGGGAATTGTGAGACTAAAAGATACTGCGAACCGCTATGTGGATAATGATGAAGAAAAAGCAAATTTGCTAAATAGATACTTTTGTTCTGTTTTCACAGAAGAAAATCCTGGAGAAGGACCGCGATGGACTGCAAAAAGTACAAATGAGAATGAAGTGGATAGAGCACCATTCATGGAAGAGAGTATATATGAACAACTTGAAAAGCTAAAGGTGGACAAAGCCATGGGGACAGGACGGGATCCACCCCAGGATATTGAGGGAGCTCAGAGAGGTTCTGGCGGGTCCTCTTAAAGATTTGCTTAATATATCCTTGCAGACGGGAGAGGTTCCAAGGGATTGGAGAACAGCGGATGTGGTCCCTCTTCACAAAAGTGGTGATAGGGAAGAAGCTGGTAAGCCTCACTTCGGTTATTGGAAAAGTAATGGAAGCGATGCTGAAGGAAAGGATAGTGAATTTCCTGGAAGACAATAAGTTGCAAGATCTGAGACAAGATGGTTTTACCAAAGGGAAATCGTGCCAAACGAATCTCATTGAATTCTTTGATTGGGTGACAGGAGAATTGAATCAGGGACGAGCTATAGACGTAATCTACTTAGATTTCAGCAAAGCTTTTGACACTGTTCCCCACAGGAGGCTCTTAAATAAACTGGATGGGCTGAAGATAGGACCCGAAGTGGTGAACTGGATTAGGAACTGGTTGACGGACAGACGCCAGAGGGTGGTGGTGAATGGAATTCGCTCGGAGGAGGGAAAGGTGAGTAGTGGAGTGCCTCAAGGATCGGTGCTGGGGCCAATTCTGTTAAATATATTTGTGAGTGACATTTTCGAAGGGTTAGAAGGTAAAGTTTGCCTATTTGCGGATGACACTAAGATCTGTAACAGAGTGGACACCCGGGAGGGAGTGGAAAACATAAAGAAGGATCTGAGGAAGCTAGAAGAATGGTCTAAGGTTTGGCAATTAAAATTCAATGCGAAGAAATGCAAAGTGATGCACTTACGGAATAGAAATCCACGGGAGACGTATGTGTTAGGCGGTGAGAGTCTGATAGCTACGGACGGGGAGAGGGATCTTGGGGTGATAGTATCTGAGGATTTGAAGGCGACAACAGTGTGACAAGGCGGTGGCCGTAGCTAGAAGTTTGTTAGGCTGTATAGAGAGAGGTGTGACCAGCAGAAGAAAGGGGGTGTTGATGCCCCTGTATAAGTTGTTGGTGAGGTCCCACCTGGAGTATTGTGTTCAGTTTTGTAGGCCTTATCTTGCTAAGGTTGTAAAAAGAATTGAAGCGGTGCAAAGAAAAGGTATGAGAATGGTATGGGATTTGCATTACAAGACGTATGAAGAGAGACTTGCTGACTTAAACATGTATACTCTGGAGGAAAGGAGAAACAAGGGTGATATGATACAGACGTTCAAATATCTGAAAGGTATTAATCCGCAAACAAATCTTTTCCGGAGATGGGAAGGCGGTAGAACGAGAGGACATGAAATGAGATTGAAGGGGGGCAGACTCAAGAAAAATGTCAGGAAGTATTTTTTCACGGAGAGAGTAGTGGATGCTTGGAATGCCCTCCCGCGGGAGGTGGTGGAAATGAAAATGGTAACAGAATTCAAGCACGCATGGGATAAACATAAAGGAATCCTGTTCAGAAGGAATTGATCCTAAGGAGCTTAGCCGAGATTGAGTGGCAGAGCCGGTGATGGGAGGTGGGGATAGTGCTGGGCAGACTTATACGGTCTGTGCCAGAACCGGTGGTGGGCAGCGGGGCTGGTGGTTGGGGGGCGGGGCAGACTTACACGGTCTGTGCTCTGAAAAGGACAGGTACAAATCAAGGTAAGGTATACAGAAAAAATAGCACATATTAGTTTATCTTGTTGGGCAGACTGGATGGACCATGCAGGTCTTTTTCTGCCGTCATCTACTATGTTCCTATGTTATTGCTATGCCTGTGTTAGAACTTCTACACTGTGCTGTCACGTTATCCTTTCTTCTTTCTTTATTTTGTCCTTTGTCACATTGTGTTGTGTTTTGTTGTACATTTGCAAGTATTTCCTGTTTGAATTCTGTAATATTCTTTTTACTTGTTGTTGGTTGGTTGGTTGTCTGTCAGTTGTGGAACTGTTTTCTGTCCAAAATCTTGTACTGTTGTTCTTCCTTTTGACTCTGTTATTTGTTGCTCTTTGTTCATCTGTCATGTTTTGTAATCTTTTGCGTTCTTCTGCACTTAGCCTTGCTTTGTGTGTTAGTCTCTGTTCGTCCGTCATCTCAGCAATTCTTTGCCTTTGTAAATTCGTGTGTCTTTGTTACTTGCAGTTTCCTGAGCAGTCATATTTTGTGTCCTGGCCCTTTTCCTTGCAGTAGCTTGTTGACTCTGATGTGCTTTTTCATCTTCACTAAGAGCTGCACGCCTCTTTCGTTGTGCTTCAGCTCTTTTGTGTAAATGCTCAGTCTCTTGCTGATCATTTTGTGTTCTTTTTTGTGTCATGTGATCTGCAGCACATTCACGTGTCGCTGTGCTTGTTCTTTCTTTGCCATCCATATCCTGCGACTGTGTGTGTGTGAGACAGTGTGTGTGTGAGAGTGAGACAATGACTGAGACAAATATTGTGTGACACAGAAACAGAGAGACAGTGTGTGAGAGTGAGTTGACTGTGTCTCTGATGTGTCTCCTTGTTTTTTTTGTAGATATTATTTGTAGTTATTAATGTAAATTGTAATTTCACTGTTTCTTTTTTTTTTTTTCAAGATTTTTTTATTGATTTTAGTACAATGTAAATAGTACATAACATTAACCAAAAGAAATAAAGATGCATTATGGAGATATATAATGGATTATAGTGTGCCAAGGAATTATATAATTATAGTTATAATAGTAATCTAAGATAGGTAGTTATCATTTATGTAGTTTCATTTGTAATGGAATCAATATAGGAAGCAATTGGAGACCATACAGTATTTGTTTTAATTATTGATCCTGTGAATGTGGCGGAAGCCAATTCTAGCTTGTGGTACATTAGAACAGATTGCCACCAGAAATGTTCATTTAACACTGAAGAGGTTTTCCAATTATTTAGAATCATACGTTGTGCTATAGTAACTAATATGTCAAACAATTTGTAATTATTGGGAGACAACGTGAATTCTGGAGAACAGGATTTCAAAATTATTAATGAAGAAGTTAGTGGAATATCTGAATCAAATATTTTACTAATGATGGTCCATATTGCTTTCCAAAATTTTTGAATATGAGGGCAATCAAATAACATGTGCAGTAATGTTCCACATGTTCCATTACAATGCCAGCATAGGTTTGTGGGGGTTAGACGTGCAGAGTGTAGTTTCCTCGGTGTCCACACAGATCTATGGTAGAGGAAATACATTGATTGTAATATGTTAGCAGATGGTAATGGTTTGATGAGAGAGAGCCATAGTTTATCTTTAATGTGTTCAGGAACTAATATATGTATGTCATTCTCCCAAGTTTGTATTAGCGTGTTGTGTTTTTTATAGATGGAAGACAAGAATAGTTTGTATAATGCGGATGCTACATGTCCTGTGTGAAGTAGAGTCTCACAAAGTTGGAATATTGTGGGAGTTGAAGGAGAAGGAATTTTCTTTTTTTTACTAAATGATTTTATACATTGTGATATTTGTAGCCATCTGTAATATTGTGAAGAAGGAATATTATATTTAGTTTGGAGATCTGAGAATGAATTAATGGATTTTTCTTTGCTGTTATATATATCTTTGAGATACCAAATGTTACAATCAGACCATATTTTCCAATAAAAAGGTTTGTTATCTATAAGAAAATCTGGATTATACCATAGTGAGGAATGTAGAGATTTATTAAGTGGCATATTTTGGTGTTAGTGATGATTATATTTTCTTTTTGTGATGCACTTAATGTAGATGTAAGAAGATGGGGAAGGTGAAAAGGTTGAACTATATTTTGTTCTATCGATAGCCAAGTAGGAGTATAATCAATGTTAGTAGAAAACCATTGACATCCCTGCTGAGCTATGAAGGCTTTATGATAAAGCATAAAGTCTGGAAAAAGGATACCAAATTTTTCTTTTGGGGCTTTGAGTTTTTTTAATGAAATTCTGGATTGTTTAGATTTCCATAAGAAAGATGTTAGGAGTGTGTCTATTTGTTTGTAAAATGATGAATGAAATAATACAGGTATCATGCTGAGTATGTAATTGATTTTAGGCATTACCATCATTTTGATTGTTTCAATTCTTCCCCACCAAGAAATATTTAAGGGGTGCCATGATAAAAGAAGATTTTTGAGAAAGGTCAATATGTTATTACAGTTAAATTTGATAGTGTCATGTATTGAGGAGTAGAGATCGATACCAAGATATCTAATTGATTTATTAGACCAGGATAGTTTGAAGGGATCAATCAAGTCTTTTGACATGAGAATGTTGAGTGGAAGGACTTCAGATTTGGATTGATTGATTTTGTAACCTGAGACAGCTGAGAAGTTATTAATGAGTGAAAGTAATGCCGGTATGGAAGAGGATGGATTGGTGATATAAATAAGAATATCATCAGCATATGCTGATAATTTGTACTGTTTACTTTTGTATGATATACCGGTAATGTCAGGTTTTTCTTTTATTGCAATTAAGAGAGGTTCCAATACTAAGTTAAACAGGAACGGAGAAAGTGGACAACCCTGTCGGGTTCCTCGACCCATTGTGAAGGATCCCGACAGGGTATTATTTGCTATAATTTTTGCAGATGGGTTAGTATATAGTACTCTGACTTTATCGATGTAGTTGTCAGGGGCTCCAAACCATTTAAGCACTGCAAATAAGAATTGCCATTCGACCCTGTCGAATGCCTTCTCTGCGTCTAGAGACATGGCCATGGCAGGGACAGGACAAGTTTTCGCTATTTGGGAAATGTGAAAGAATAGTCTTGAGTTATCTGTGATGAGCCTGTTTGGCATAAATCCAACTTGCGAGGGAGATATTATTTTTCCAATTATTTTTTTAAATCTATTAGAGAGAATTTTGGCAAATATTTTATAATCCGAATTAAGAAGAGATATTGGTCTATAATTTTGGACTAGTTGGGGATCCTTATTTGGTTTGGGTATTACTGTTATTACAGCCTCAGAGAAATGATTGAAACTAGTTTCATTGGGAGATAAATTATTGAATAGACTCAGCAGATTCGGCGATAGAGAGTTTTTGAGAATCTTATACATTTCAACTGGGTATCCATCTGGTCCTGGGGCTTTTCCAGATGGGAGATCAGATAATGCGATCAGTAGTTCCTTCAATTCAATCGAATTAGATAATAAATTACTATCAGCTTGTGACCATTTAGGATGAGATAAAGGAGAGAGGAAAGCTTCTATTTCTTTTGAATCTCCAGTAAATTCAGATTGATATAGTTTTTGATAGAATTCAGAGAATGTCTGTAGGATATCTGGGGTAATAGTTGTTACTTTATTTTTATTATTTTTA
This sequence comes from Microcaecilia unicolor, assembly GCF_901765095.1. Classification (NCBI taxonomy): domain Eukaryota; kingdom Metazoa; phylum Chordata; class Amphibia; order Gymnophiona; family Siphonopidae; genus Microcaecilia; species Microcaecilia unicolor. The sequence goes on from NC_044035.1 coordinate 189,542,803, forward strand.
ATTGATGGTATTTGAATTTTGATACGTTTACGCTTAAGGTAATTGGCAAGAAGTTTACTGCTTTTATTACTTTCAAGATAGAATCTGGATTTGGTCTGAAAGATTTCTTCTCTAGCAAGACTAGTGCACAATTTATTATAAGCATATTTTAATTTATAAATAGAGTTTAGAAGATTCTGATCTGGATCTAGGAGATATTTTTGTTCATAGTCCTTTAGCTCAGTTTCCATATTTTTAAGAAGAGTATTTTGTTGTTTTTTAATATGAGCTGATATTGAGATGAATTCTCCTCGCAGGGTAGCTTTAAATGACTCCCAGATGGTGATTGGGGCAGCTGTACCCGGAGGATTAAATTTAAAGAATTCTGATATGAAAGATTCTAACCGGGATTTGATAGACTCGTCTCTCAAAATCTGAGAGTTAAGTCTCCAAATTGGTGATTTTGATGTTTGTGTATTTGAAAATGCTATGTGAAGAGAGATGGGAGAATGATCTGATATGACTCTAGCGTGTATATCAGATTTTAAGACTTGCGGTAAGAGAGTAGCTGAGAGGAGAAAATAATCTATTCTTGAAAAGCTATTATGTGGTAGTGAATGGAAAGTAAACTCTTTGGTGTCGGGATGGAAAATTCTCCATGGATCAACCAAGTTGAATTGTGTCAAGAGGGATTTTAAAGTCTGAGCAGCTTTTGTCTCAATTTTTTTTGCTGAGGAGTGTTTATCCATCGAAACATCTAGTGGAAGATTAAAATCTCCTGAGAAGCATATAGGCATTACTTTAAAGGAAGATATATTTTTAAAAAGGGAGGAGAAGAATTCTGGAGAATCACAATTTGGTGCATATATGTTAACTAACAGTAAGGGTTGAGATGCAATTTCTACATGTGCAATTATCCATCTGCCTTATCTACAGCCTTTTCTACTACAGTTACCTGTGTATCCTTAGAGAAAAGGATTGATACACCATTTTTCCTTCCAACAGATGGAGCATCTATTATATTAGATATCCACTTGTATGGAGTAAGCAGATGTGTAAGATCAGTTACATGAGTTTCTTGTATAAAAATGATAGAAGGTTTTAATTTCTTTAGGTGTGTAAACACTTTTTTCCGCTTTACTGGATGTCTCAAGCCATTTACATTCCAAGATATTAAAGAGATAGCTGGAGTTGGAGGAGTGTTAGGTGTTAAAGAGGTCATATTTCAAAGATTTATAATTTTCAGTATTATTGATTGAGGGAAATTCAGAAACAAGAGCGAGTGTATAATTCCTTGGCACAGAGAGAGAACAGAAAAACTTACTATGAAAGCCAATAACAACTAGGCTTCTACAAAATACAAAAAAATTAAGCATAAACCATAATTTGATGAAAAAGACCATGGTGCTGGTTCCCGTGATAGGGACATCTAAGAGTCCTGTCCCCGCTCAGAGAGATCAAGAAGGGGATAAGTGATATATTGTAATATGGAATAACGCACTTGGTTATTTAAATTACATTATGAGTTAATAACAAGAGAAAACATTGCCATATTTCAAAAATGTAAATATGGGTTTTAACAGGTATGTAACAATATATTTGGTAACAAGATATCTGTTGCTGTAATTCTAGGGATAGAATCTAAGATAAGAAAGTATTTTAGTTAGGAATATATTGGATGAGTATACATTAGTTGATGAGAATACTTTAGTTGACAGTATATAGAGTGAGATATAGCCATTGCTTTTTCCCTTTTTTTTAACTAATGTTTATAAATGAGATGGTCACTCATGGAAGTTCCATTGTCATTATACTATATCTTCTTGTCATTTCTGAGATTTGTGTCTATATAATGTCATATTTCTGACACCAGAAAGGTAAAAGAGTCTGAGATAAGAATATATATTAGATAGAAGATATACAAGATGAGAGTGTGTGAGTTGAGATGAAATATATATCAGTATGTTTGATAAGACATTTACCATTGTTTTCAAAGAGAAAAAATCTGAAATAAGAGTTTACATTATGAAAGAAAATACAATATTTAGTTATATATAAACTGAGATAAAAGTATTTCCCCCCCCCCCTTCTTTTTTTTTTTGTTAAACTAATGTTAATAAATGAAATAGTCATGTATGGAAAATTCCTCTGTCATTATACTAGATTTTCTTGACATTACTGAGAATTGAGTTTGTATATTACCATATTTCTGACATCAGGAAAGAGGAAAAGCTAGAGATAGGAGTGAATATTATATAGAAGATACATTAGATGAGATGAAACATATAATATCATGTTTGATAGTAAGATATTTGCCATCATAGTTTCATATAAGAAGAGTAAATTAAGAGTATAAATTATGTTAGAACATACATTAGTTAAGAATGTGTAAGGTTGGATAAAAGTATTATTTACTTTTTGTTAAATTGATGCCTGAGAATGATGTATCCATTAGGGGAAAATCCTTTGCCAGTACATTAGATTTTCTCATCATTTCTGAAATTTGAGTTTGTATATTACCATATTTCTAATATCTGAGGAGAAGGGGAGTCTGAAATATCAATACACATTAGATATGAAAAAACATTAGATAAGGATGTGTAAATTGAGATTAATTATATAACAACATATTTGACAGTAAAGTATCTGCCATCTTATTTCAGGAAAGTAAAATTTAAAATAACAGTGCACGTTATGAGAAAAGATACATTTTTTAGATTTACATAAAATGAAATAAAGACATTATTTCTCCCTTTTTTTAAACTGATGTTAATAAATGAATAAGTCATTTAGGGAAAATCTTTTACCATTATACTAAGTCTTCTTTTCACTTCTGAGATTTGAGATCATTTGGTAAAAGCTTGTGATATTCTCTGTGGTCTCAAGTTCACTCCTTTGTTGGAGAATTCGAAGAGTCTCATAGCTTTTGAAGCTCTCTCCGGGGGTTAAATCACCTGTGAAGCAATGAGATAAAGTCCCACTGTGTGGATATGGTTACTCTCAGATGCAAGGAGACAAGTCTGGCAAAGAGAGAGCATCAAGCCGTAACACACTGTTTTGCCTCTGGCAATCTGCAAAATGAAGGTGCCGTAGTTGCATTGTGAAGATGGAGAGGTTTGCCATTTAAACTGAAGTTAAAAAGTGACATCTCAGGCAGGATGAATTCTTCTTCATTATGTGTGAAGGTATCGCAGTGATTCTTGAGACCAAATCGAGACATAATTTAATCTAGACCATAGGAGTAGTTGTATGTATTCTGATTTGAGGTTTGGCTACATTTTTAATGACAATCGCTCTAATTGTTCTCTAATGAAGTAGTCGTTGGAGTAGAAACTAATTAAATGATATGGAGAGCAAAATCCCATTAGAGCGAAAAGTCCTGTTCTTTATTATTAAATATCCTCATCTGATTAAAAGGAGGTTTATAAAAAAAAAAGATTCGTATTTCAAATGCCCATTAAAAGGAAGAAAAATGTTTAAGTAGTGCTATGAAAGTGGAAAAATGATGATTTTGAAAAGTTGCTGGAGGCGTTTTTATAATGAGGAAGTTTTCAGTAAGAGACAACAGAGTTAATGCGTGGGTTTATATATGCAAGAGAAAAAAGAAAAAATATGCTATACCTTGAGGGTGAAATTTGTATGATAATTATGTCATTCCTTGAGAGTGATATTGATCAATGAAGGCTTGTAATTGCTCTGGAGAGTCGTATGTTTTAGTTGAATTGTGAATTGTAACTGTCATTCTGGCGGGATACTGGAGGCCGAAGCGTGCTCCCATCGACTTCAAGTGGGCACGCATGCTGAGAAAGGCCTTCCTTTTTCGTGCAGTTGTTTTTGCGAGATCAGGCACAATTAATATGTTTTTACCTTCTATATGGAGTGATGATTGTGCACGAGCAGTGGTGAGAATCTGGAGAGCATGTGGAAACCGAAGCAGTTTAGCTATAATTGGTCTGGGATGTTGTTGATTGAGCTTTAATGTGGAAGGGGAGCGATGGGCTCTCTCAAATTCCAAAGGAGGATCAAACGTTATGTTTAAAACTGCTGGGATCCATTTTGATAAAAATTCAATTATATTAGTCCCTTCCAATCCTTCTTTGAGACCTAGGATTCTTATGTTGTTTCGTCGGGATCTGTTAGCCAGGTCTTCCAGGTCTGATTCAAGTTTCTTGAAGTGTGAAGTTACCGAGAGATCAAGCTGTGATAATTGCAGAGCTGTTTGTGCTGATCTTTCTTCTATTACTTCAACTCGATGCTGAAAGGCATTAAGAGTAGTTGAGATAGTTGTTATCTCTTCTTTTAGCTGGCATGTTGTCTCGTAGTGTTTAGATGAGAGGTCACGCAGGGCTCGCAGCTCTTCCATAGCTGGATCTGATAGTAGCGGTTGAGCACTTTTTCCCGACGCCATTTTCTCAGGTGTGGGGGGATCGTGCTTCAGTCGCTTTGGTCTGCTTTGCTGATTCAAAAAGGTTTCTGACTTTGATGAAGACATCCGATGTTTAAGGTATGTCTCCTCTATATCCAGAAACTGTTTTTATAAGAAAAAACTTGATGAAAAGCGCGAGTTTTTTGGTCTGAGCGAGGGAGAGCACGTCTCAGACGTCCATCAGAGTCAAAGGCTCACCAGCACCCCCTGTAATTTCACAGTTTCTATGTGTAGGCTTATGTGTTGTGCACTGCTGTCCTTCGCCTCTCAGTGTTGATTTATGGCTGAGGCCACTGTTGTGCTCTTGATCAAGTAGTTATGCTTCCTGTATATTTCACGGTTTCTCTCGTTTGCCACTTGTGTAGCACCCTGTTAGTGAGAGAGAGAGAGTATATGAGACACAGTCAGAGAGAGAGTGTATGTGTGAGAGAGACACAGTGTCTGTGTGTGAGACATATAGAGAGTCTGTGTGTCTGTGATAGAGACTGTGTGTGTGTTTTGGAGTGTGTGAGAGAGAAACAGTATATGTGTGTGTCAGTGTTTATTGTTTTTTGGTGTGTGTGTGTGTGTGAGCAAGAGAGAGAGAGAAGGAGCGTGACACAGAGTTAACTGTGTGTGTGTCATAGCCGTTTGTTTTTTGTTTCTGTGCTTTACCTGTTGTTTTGCAATCCACTGTCCTTTGCCTCTCAGTCTTGATTGATGGCTGTGTCCCGCTGACGTGCTCGCTGCCAAGTAAATATGCTTGATTTGAATGTCACAATTGTGTTGTTTTCCTATTCTGTTGCGTCCTCCTGTCCTGTGACAGAGTAACAGATATATATAGAGAGAGTATATGAGACAGATAGACAGTGTGTGTTTTTGTGTTTTACCTGTTGTTTTGCAACCCAATATCCTTTTCCTCTCAGTCTTGATCGATGGCTCTGTCCTGCTGACGTGCTCGCCGCCAAGTAAATATGCTTAATTTGAATGTCACAATTGTGTTGTTTCCTGTTCTGTTGTGTCCTGATGTCCTGTGACAGAGTAACAGAGAGAGAGAGAGAGACACACACACACACAAAGAGAGAGAGTGTATTAGACAGAGACGCATTGTGTGTGTGTGTGAGAGACACACACAATCTGTGTGTGTGTGAGAAACAGTTTGTGTGTGTGTGAGAGAGAGAGTGTGTGTGTCTGTCAGAGACAGTGTGTGTCTCTGTGTGAAAGAAAGAGAGAGTGCGATACAGAGTTCACTCTCTGTGTTTTTTTTTCCTGTTTACCTGGTGTGTTGCACCACGTTGTCCTTTGCCTCTGAGTCTTGACTGATGGCTCATTCCTGCTCACGGGCTCCCCACCATGTAACACATTGTTTCTGTGTGTGAGAGAGAGACACAATCTTTGTGTGTGTTTCAGAGAGACAGTGTCTGTGTGGGTGAGAGAATCAGTCTGTGTGTGTGTGTGTGTGTGAGACAGAGTGTGTGTGTGTGGGTGAGACAGGAAAAGAGACTTTGTGTGTCAGAGAGAGAGAGAGAGAGTGTGTGTCTGACATAGAGTGTGTGTGTGTCTGTGTGTGAAAGAAAGAAAGAGAGAGAATGTGATACAGAGTTCACTCTCTGTGGGTTTTTTTTTTCTGTTGTTTACCTGGTGTGTTGCACCACGTTGTGCTTTGCCTCTCAGTCTTGTGTGATGGCTCTTTCCCGCTCACGGGCTGTCCACCATGTAATTTTCCTTTGTTTTAATGTCACTGTTTCTGTGTTGTCCCTATTCTGTTGTTCCCTGCTTTTGTGTGACACAGTGAGAGAGAGGCAGAGTGTGTGAGATGAAGACACATTGTTTGTGTGTGTGAGAGAGAGAGACATTCTGTGTGTGTGAGAGAAACAGTCTGTGTGTTTCTGATAGAAAGACTGTGTGGGTGGGTGAAACATTAAAAGAGAGTGTTTGTGTCTCAGAGAGAGACAGAGAGTGTGTGGTGAGAGAGAGAAAGTGTGTGTGAGAGATGGAGTGTGTGTGTCAGATAGAGAATGAGAGAGAGACAGAGAAAGTGTTTGTGTGTGTGAGAGAGAGTGTGTTAGAGACAGAGTGTTTGTGTGTGTGACAGTGTGTGTGAGACAGAGAGAGATAGAGAGACTATGTGTGTATGTGTGTCTGTGACAGAGAGATAGAGTGTGATAGACAGAGAGTGTGTCAGAGAGAGTGTATGTGAGGGACAGAGAGTGAGTGTGTGCCCCTCCCCCCTCTCAGGACCCCCTTCCACCCCCACCTGTCTGGTATCAGTACCCCCTCCACCCCCACCTCTCTGGTCTCAGGACCCCCCTCCCCCCCTCTCTGGTTTCTGGACCCCCACCTCTCTGGTCTCAGGACCCCCTCCCCCTCTCATCCCTGGACCCCCTTCCCCCCCCTCTCTCGTCCCATGCACCCACTGTTCGTCTCTGTGGTCTTGGACTGCAAGCAGGATGTGTGCTGCAGCCTCTCCCCTTCATTAGTGCTGGCTGTTGTTCAAACTTGTTACCTGCTGCTGCGCCGGCAAGAGTGAAGGGGAGCATGGACGGACGCCGCTAAAGAGTGCGTTCGCTGTTGCTTCAGTTTCAGCTGTTCCTGTGGTTCCGTCCTTCCGGAAACAGGCTGTCAGTGGCGATCGGTGGCTGAATGTCGAGTGCTGTAGCGGCTAATGCGTTCCGTGCTCCCGTGGTAAGTTTCTGTCACAATTTGACAGACGTTTGCTGTAGATCAACGTCTCAGCCCTGTTTTTTTTTTTTTTTGTTCTCGCGCTTCCCGCCTCCTGGTTTCGAATTGTAGCATCTCCTGACGTCAAGCAAGCAGGCTTCTACTGTGGGAGAGTGACATCAGGAGATGGTTAGGAACGCAGCCAGAGACATTGAAACGTTGCAAGAGCAAATTATTATATATATATATATATATATATATATATATATATATATATATATATATATATAATTTTATAAGCATACAGTCGTGTGCTGTCCAATTGGCTTTTTTATTGGTGTAGCCTTTTCCCTTAGCAGCAGCTCCCGTTTATGTTGGTAGCAGCTTGTGTAAAATGTATAACTTTCTTTTTTAAGGAGTAGTGTCCCAGCTTTCATTTATTTATACTTTTTATCTTTCATTTTTTCATCTTTTTTTAACAATGGTCTTTTTATCTATAATTTTTATTTTTATTTTTAAAATAGAGTTCTTTGTGCAGCTTTTATTATTTATTTCCTGCCTGGTAAGTGTTGCGGCTTGTCTTGCAATGTCTCTCTTTCACTCTTTCTGCAGCATAGCACTTTTAATCAGTTTCAGTTTATTTTACATTTCTCCTTTACTCCAGTGTAGTACATTTAAAACAAATCGGATAAAATTTTTCTTCACCCATCGCATAATTAAACTCTGGAATTCGCTGCCGGAGAACGTGGTGAAGGCGGTTAGCTTAGCAGAGTTTAAAAAGGGGTTAGACGGTTTCCTAAAGGACAAGTCTATAAACCACTACTAAATGGACTTGGGAAAAATCCACAATTCCAGGAATAACATGTATAGAATGTTTGTACATTTGGGAAGCTCGCCAGGTGCCCTTGGCCTGCATTGGCCGCTGTCGTGGACAGGATGCTGGGCTCGATGGACCCTTGGTCTTTTCCCAGTGTGGCATTACTTATGTACTTTTCTTTTAATAGTTTCCCTCTCAATGCCGTTCATCAGACACGATACCTGTCATCTTTCTTACCAACTTTAAGTTGTATATTTTTTCTCCTCCTAATTTTCTTTTTTTCTTTCACTTTTTATTTTCTTACATTCTACTTGGTTCTTATGCTTCTACACATCTACTTCAGTTTGACTCTGGTGTACATTCACATTGACATTTTTCTACTGATCCACAGTCTGGTCTATACATGTCTATATCCTTGCTTTATGGCAACATTTGAGGTATGAAATTCTTTCAGCATAGATGGTACACGTTATATATATAGGTTTTAAGATGGTCTGCCTATATTTTAGTCCTATGGAGTTTGCTTTCATGTTTTGATCTGTATGACCATTTTTGTATTTTATTGTTCATTTTCTGTTTTTTTACTTATTTCTGTTTGATTTGTTCTTATTTACAGTTTATATCTGGTCCTCATGTACAGCCTATGTTTTGATAATTTTTATTAAATATGTACTATTTTACATGTATATGATTTTGATGTATAATATTTATTTATTTATTTATTTACAATACATCATGAATAGTGGAAATATATAAGAAAATAGACATTTAGTATTGCAAAAAGATCTTGGGTGACATGATAATGATAAAGCATGATAGTAATTTACAGGGCTTTTTTTGAGGGGGTACTTGGGGGTACTGAGTACCGACACCTTTTCCATTGTCTGCTAAAATTGACCCATGGTCCCCAAGTTTTAATGAAAGAGCTCAGGCTCTGCATACCAATTCTGCTTTGTCATAGATTCTGTGACAGGTTGCAGAGGGCCTGGCTTTTGTGGGGTGGATCTGTCAGTGATCACCCCATCCCTGAAGGGTGGTCTGGCATTTGAGTACCGGCACCTTTTTCGCTAGAGAAAACGCACTGGTAATTTAACAAGCAAATATCGTAAGGCAGCTCTGGATATATGTGTAGGAGTTCACATTTGTTGATCTTTGTGGTATGCCTTGTCAAAGAGATGGGTCTTCAGCAGTTTGCGGAAGTTAGTTAGTTCATAGATCATTTTTAAGTTGCACGGCAGCGCGTTCCAGAATTGTGTGCTCAAGTAGGAAAAGGTTGATGCATGCGTTAGTTTGTATTTTAGACCTTTGCAGTTGGGAAAGTGAAGATTAAGGAATGTGTGGGATGTTTTTTTTAGCGTTCCTGGGTGGTAAGTCTATCAGGTCTGACATGTAGGCTGGGGCATCTCCATGAATGATTTTGTGAACTAGGGTACATATTTTGAACGTGATGCGTTCCTTGAGTGGGAGCCAGTGTAGCTTTCTCGTAGGGGTTTAGCACTTTCATATTTTGTTTTACCGAATATGAGTCTAGCTGCAGTGTTCTGGGCTGTCTGAAGTTTCTTGATTATTTGCTCTTTGCAGCCAGCATACAGTGTGTTGCAATAGTTTAGATGGCTGAGTACCATTGATTGTATCAGGTTACGGAAGACGGTCCTTGGGAAGAAAGGTCTTACTCTTTTTAATTTCCACATTGAGTGGAACATCTTCTTGGTTGTCTTTTTCGCATGATTCTCAAGTGTTAGGTGACGATCAATGGTAACTCCAAGAATTTTTAGGGTGTCTGAAATTGGAAGATTCAGTTTTGGTGTGTTAATGGTGGTGAATTTGTTCGTATTATGTATGTATATGTTTTTTTTAGAACATCACTGTGATCCCTGAAGCAGGCATTTTATAGTGCCGAAACATGGACCGTGTTGAGTCCTTTTATACACCAATTATTCTCTACTGGAACCAGGACAACTGCTACCTAGACTAATATCTGTTAATTTCTCAATACCAAACTTCTTAAAAGTATATTTCAAAATATATTTTGAAAGAGTACCCTCAGAATTTTCCACAATCTTTGGCAATTAGTAGTAACTATTGCCTGGTGGTATAGCACTTCATTCATAGGGCTACTCTTCTTTTTATAACACCGTGTTACGTGCCATTAGTGTCTTTTAGTGATATTGTGTATACATTTACAACACCTTCACCAGCTATAGTCATTAACCAATACTTTAAAATAGCGTGGAGGGGCATAATCGAACGTCGCCGGCAAAATAGATCACCGGCGATCTATATTGGCGGCAGTGCAACAGCTGGCCGGAACCGTATTATCGAAAAAAATGGCCAGCCATCTTTTTTTCGATAACACGGTTTAGCCCGGCCAAATGCCAGAGTTCGCCGGGTTTCAGATCGCCGGTTTTGTTTTTCAGCGATAATGGAAAAAAATGCCAGCCATCTCAAACCCGGCGAAATTCAAGGCATTTGGTCGTGGGAGGAGCCAGCATTTTTAGTGCACTGGTCCCCCTCACATGCCAGAGCACCCTAGGAGGCACTTCTAAAAATGTTTTAAAAATACAAAACAGCTCCCAGGTGCATAGTTCCCTTACCTTGGGTGCTGAGCCCCCCAAATCCTCCCCAAACCCACTCCCCACACCTCTACTCCATTACCATAGCCCTTATGGGTGAAGGGGGACACTTACATGTGGGTACAGTGGGTTTTGGGGGAGTTTGGAGGGCTCAACACTTAGCACCACAAGTGTAACAGGTGGGGGGGGGGGGGGGGGAATGGACCTGGGTCTGCCTGCCTGAAGTGCACTGCACCCATTAAAAACTGCTCCAGGGACTTGCATACTGCTGTCAGGGACCTGGGTATGACATTTGAGGCTGGCATAGAGGCTGGCAAAAAAGTGCTTTATTTTTATTTTTTTCGTGTGGGAGGGGGTTGGTGACCACTGAGGGAGTACAGGGAGGTCATCCCCCATTCCCTCCAGTGGTCATCTGGTCAGTTGGGGCACCTTTTGAGGCTTGGTCGTGAAAATAAAAGGACCAAGTAAACCCGGCGAAATACTGCTTAACGCCGCTTTTTTTCCATTATCCGCGAAAGCCGGCCATCTGGTAGCCACGCCCATGCCCGCCCATGTCCCTCCTTCGCTTCGCCAGCGACATGCCCATTTGAACTTTTGCCGGTGAGGCGACGGGAAAGCGGCGATGCTGTCAAAAAAGCAGCTTTCGATTATACTGATTTCGCCGCTTTTCCGAGATCGCCGGCCATCTCCCGATTTATGTCGGAAGATGGCCGGCGATCACTTTCGAAAATAAGCCCGATAGTTATTCATAGAAACTGGACTTAGCTTTGTGTCAGCGTCCTCACTGACTCCATGCTCCAATGTATGAAAGAGCAAAAATGATTATCTGACTGCCTTCCCCTGGAAGCGCCCGATGCCGCAGGTTTCAAACTTCTTTCCTCAGGGACTCAGGTTAAAGCTGTCGTCTATGCTGTCATCTCCTGTTAAACAAGTAGCTGGATGCTCCTAATGTTCACTGAAGTAGCTTATATAGGTGCCAATAGATTTTGGAGCAAAAACCGGACGTCACTCTGTTGACGTCACGCATTCTGTGTGGCCGGCAGCAAGCGATGCCTGGTTCTGCCCGTTGATGGCGTTCCGTGTGGCGGCGTCTCCTCTCGACGCGGGGTGAGCTGGTGGTGGGGGGTCTTGGCTGGGGGATTTTGTTTGTGTTATCCGAAGGGGTCCTTTTATACAAACAGTGAATAAAGCATCCTTTAAGCAAACAGTAATTTGTGTATTCTGCAAAAAGGCAAACTTTCCCTTCTAACCCTTCGGCAATGCCACTCATAAATATGTTGAATAGAATCTGCCCCAATATCGATCCTTGGGGCACTCCAATATTGACCTTTCTTTCCTCTGAGTGAATTCTATGCACTACAACCCTATGATGTCTGTCAACCAGTTTTTAATCCAGTTTACTACTTTGGGTCCTAACTTCAGCCCGTTCAGATGGTTCACAAGCCTCCTATGAGAAATTATGGCAAAGGCTTTGCTGAAGTCCAAACAGACTACATCTAGTGCATGCCCTCGATCCAGTTCTCTGGTCACCCAGTCAAAGAAATCGATCAGATTTGTTTGACATGATTTTCCTTTGGTAAAGGGAAAATCCACCAAAGTGAAGGAACACTGAAATCCCACAAAGGATGCAAAGCAGTAAGAACAGTGGAAAGTAGATCAGACACTCAGGGGACAAATCACAAAGACTTCAAATTCTTATTGACACAAATTTTATTGATAGATGACTCAACACAGCATTGTGTTTCGGTCAAAGGGCTTGCCTCAGGAGTCTTTCTATATTATCTCAGAAAAAAGAGACCATCCAATGGTGAGTGTGAGAAATCTAGTCTGTCAAAAGCCCAGACCAGTCAAACACAGGGACTTGATCACCAGACCCCCAAGTACCCCCACCCAGAGCAAGTGACATGGGGGGCTGGAGATCCGGTGGACCCCCAGTACCCCCAACCCAATTTCGGGGGGGGGGGAGGTGGAGATCCGGTGGGTCTCCAGCCCCCTTACCCCCCTGAGTGTCCCATCAAATAGAGCCCTGGTGGCCCAGTGGGCCATGAGTCAAACCCCCCCAGTCCCCCCAACACAGATTCAGAGGGGGGTGGTGGAACCCCCACCCCGAGCCAAGCAACATGGGGGGCTGGAGGTCCGGCAGACCCCTAGTCCCTCCGACCCCCCAACCCAATTTCGGGGGGGGGGGGCTGCAGATCCCGTGGGTCTCCAGCCCCCCTTACCCCCCTGAGTGTCCCATCAAATAGAGCCCTGGTGGCCCAGTGGGCCATGAGTCAAACCCCCCCCCCAGTCCCCCCAACACAGATTCAGAGGGGGGCTGGAACCTCCACTGGCACCCCTTACATGGAGTCCTGGTGTCCCAGTAGACTGCGAGTCAATCCCCCCCCCCACCTGGTGGTCTTAGCGGCCCTTCCCCACCCCTACCTTCGTTGGAGGAGGGAAGTGGCCTCCCTCCTCTTCCATCGGTGGCAACTCGAAAATGGCGGAGCCCAGCCCTGCCCAGTGCATCCTGGGATGTGCTGGGTAGGGCTTCACACCATATAAGAGCCCTGTTTTGCAGGCATGCTACTTGTGTTCAGAGCCTGCGAGTGTGTTGTTTCACGTGCTCATGGGCTCTGATCATGGGGCCATAGCAAATGCAGGTGCTAGCAGCCTCTAGCGCCTGTGTTTGCTTCTGATCATTGGCCTATAAGTCTGCCTCTAACATCAGGATTTGGAGATCGCGCACTTTGTTGCTCGAACTGAGAGCATTCGTGCTCTGAGCATTTACTACAACTTACTAGGCAGCAATTGGCAGTTTGGAGAAACTTACCACTTTCCTTAAGCGGGAGAATCTGTTTACACTGCATGACACTTTTCTCAAACTGGTTATATGTGATGCATATAGTGTAGTTAGACTCTGGAACTCGTTGCTGGAGAATGTAGTGACAGCAGCTGGCCTTACGGAATTTAAAGGGGATTTGGACAGATTCCTGAGGGAAAAGTCTATTGAACATTATTAATTTTTTGGGGGGTGGGGGTGGGGTTGCCGGGTTCTTGAAGCCTGGATTGGCCGCTGTTGGAGACAGGATGCTGGGCTTGATGGACCCATGGTCTTTTCCCAGTGTGGCGGTGCTTATGTACTTATGCAGCATGTTCCAATCTGTGTATTGTGTAAAGATATGCATATTTTAGCACAAAAGATAACTATCTTTTTTTTGGGGGGGGGGGACAAACTCAAATTAAGGATTGAAAAGTTATATAGGAATTAAAAGATGGTAGGACTAGCCTTCCTGATATGAGAAAGTAAAATCAGGTTTACTTCTGCACCATCTCAGGGTGCTAGACAGAACAGATTTCACCCCTTTGAACATTGAATTGAGTTTTCTGTTTTCCACTACACTCTATTTATTTATTACAGACTCATACTAGTGTGCTTCCTCAACAGCTTAATGGCAATGTATTGCTGAAATCCTTACAGAAGGCTTGAAGAACCTTAATGGCTTTGTGGAAGAAGACTCATAAAAGTAGTTACTGGGAACCTGGACTATCAACTTGGAGTTGGCCTAGGAAGAACTAAACGGGGGGATTTCTATGCATATATTCATTTGACCCAGTATGTGCACATTTCACAGCAAGAGGGTCTTTATGTTGGCTCTGAGCACAGACTCTGAGAGATTTTTGAAGAGGAAACCCTGGGAAGCATGTCAGTGGCTAGCCTTCATTGGGCCCTAAGTCAAGCTGCCCTGCCCAAGGACCATATCAGGCTGAGAAATGGAGTGCTGAACTAGGAGTCCAGTTGAATAAAGTAGACTTTAATCAGTTGTTAAAAGGCACCCCAAGTTGATACATAGTGCTACATTATGTCATTTTCAACAGCTCACTAGAGCATATTTCTCACATTTACAGGCCAACGGGGCAGGCTGTGTTCCTTCCTCTGTCTTAAATATGGGGAAAAGAAGGGCACACTCTCTCATGCTCTATACACATGCAGGTTGGTGAAGCAATTCTGGCTAATCATAGTGCGATATGTGGAATGATTATTGGGGAAAGGGGGGCTTATATTACTGAGTAAAGCTTGGATTGTGGGGAAGAAGTGCCTATTACAGTATTGGATGCAGGACACCTCTCCATCCTACTGGTATTGGAGAAATGAATTCTGTAATTTTATAATACTGGAAGCCAGGGATGCCCTTTAAACCTTGAAATGCCAGAAATCCTTTTGGCTAATACGGGAGGTTTATATTCAAACACTGTCACCTACAGCACATAGGGTCTCTTTTACTAAACCATGCCAATGATTCCTGGTGTGGTAAATGAGAGGAAGCCCATTGGAAGTGAATGGGCTTCCTCTCACTTGCCGCTCAGGAACCTCTAGTGTGGCTTTGTAAAAGAAACCCATAGTGCTGAGCTCCCGTGAGGGAGCCAGGTGTCAAGAATTTTCCCCGTGCTGGTAATGGGGAAAAGAAAAGGGAAAGCTAAGGATTTTACCTGCTCGAACCTGGCAGGAACCCCAACTTCACGTCAGGCTACTCTGGAGAACTTTGGGTTGTGAGCGCTTGGAGAACCAACGCCCGCTTCGATGGGTTCCGCATCTGTTGATGCGGACTGCAGCATAGACGGAGTTTTACTTAGTCCGCCCTCGAATACAGCCCCCCCCCCCCAAGACCTGGAAGCAGTTCCATGACGACGGGGTTACAGCAAGTTGAAGCACCTAGAGTGGATCAGGCTTCTTCAGCTGGGAGAGGAGGACCCGTCGCCACGTCATCCCCAGGAGACCAACATCGGAGGAGAGGCAAGATGATCAGTCCTCCTCTTCTCTCATCCAGGGCCCTGCTTCCAGAGGAATTGGTGGTTTAGAGAGACCAGCTGTAGTGACGATGGAGTCGCTATGGGATGCAATTCAAGGTTTGAACTCTTCTCTGTTATTGGGTTCTAATTCCTTTAGGGGGGAGATTTTGGAACTAAAACAAACTTATCCATGGGCGTAGTTTGACTGTTTCATTTGGGGGGGGGGTGACAAATGATGGGGCGGAGCATAGTAGCATATTCATTTGTGTATATATATATATATATATATATATATATATATATATATATATATAACTATGCCCATGAACTTATCAGTCTCTGTCAGGCAAGATTCAAGATCAAGTTAATAAAACTAATGCAATAGAACGGGAAGTTACACAGTTACAGAGTATTGCCTCAACAATTATTAAGGAGAGAGAAATTCAAGTTCGTAAGCTTGAATATTTAGAAAATCAAGGACGAAGGAACAATTTGAAGTTTTTAAATTTTCCAAAATCATCTCTAATACCAGCTTTGGACATGTTAAAAAAAATACTTTGGTGAAATATTGGGAGTTCCGGCTGAGGGTTATCCGCCCATAGTCAGAACCCAATATACAATGGGAACTTCAAGATCTTCAAATGAACACCCTCAATCTGATTTAAATTTGACAGAATTTCTGGAAAGTTCTTTGGAAGCTATGACGGAATGAACTACTCTCCTAGTGACTTTTGCTTTAGAGCCGGACAGAAATAATATTTTCTGTTCCTATTTCCGCAATATAAATGCTCTTTTTTGGGAGATCGAAAATTCAGATTTTTCCTGATTTAGCAAGGGATACACAAAAAAGGAGAGAATTCTTGGCTTTAAAACCAAGAATTCTCAACCTAGGTGGATTGTTTGAGTTAAAATTTCCTTGTAGTTGCTTAGTGTCTCTAAATGTGATTAATTATGTGTTTTTGACCCAAAGAAACTGCTGGTATTTATTAATTCGAAAGAAGGGGATAGGGCTCCCTTGGCTTCATCCACTAGTTAATTATGCTGTATATCGGCTGTATTTGTCGGCTCTCTACGGTTCCATTGATATATTCTGTTTTCTTTCTTCATTGTTTTCCTGGTATCTGGATCCAAATAATTTGTGCACAAAGTTGAAGGATAATTATGCTTATATCTTTTTTTTTTGTTTATATATTAATGCAGATATTGCTTATACTGTACATTTATGTTTATTATGTGAATGTAAAATAAAAAATACAATGATAAAAAAGAAGCCCATAGTTTGGAACTTGACACACATTGGGTCTTTAGGAAGAATGCTAAGATTGCTGGCTGACCACTTTGGGACAAAAGGGAGGGAGGGGGAAGGAAGGAAGGGGAGGAGAGGTATGAAGAGGAGAAGGCAAGGGAAGGGAAAGAACTGTAGGAATAGCTGGAGGCCATAAGAATAAAGGCTTCTTACAGGGGGTGGAGGGAGTTAAACAAAATAAAAGCAAAAAGTATGTTGTTGTTAACAGAACTTACTGTTTATTGGTGCACCTGGTTATCTTTGGAATTATGTGATATATATTTACCAGTTCTTATATAGGACCGAGGAAGCCCTGTGTAGGGTGTCAAGAAAGGAAGTTATGTGCACGTCAAGAAAAGCATTCTAGGCTTTTCTACAGCTTTTGAAGAAATGCTCCATGTCAGCACGGTTGGATGATGTACCCACTTCTATGGTTAATTATTCTACAATTCATAGAGAACACTTATTACAGGTAAGCAACTTAGTTATACTACTTTATATTATGAGACTTACACATACCATTCCATCAAAGAACTCTTCCTTCAGAATACTTCCCGCTAGTTCTGCCAGAAGCACATCCACCAATTGATCACTGTTTTTCCCCTCTGACACAGTAATCCAGTAGTCAAGCCCTCCAGGAACCACATCTGCACAGGAAAATGTGCAATTGTTAAACAGATTTTCAATACATTTATTTATTTATTTAATACATTTGTATCCCGCACTTTCCCACTAAAAGCAGGTTCAATGCGGCTTACATAGTATTAGGTTATACAGAATTTTGTTAGATAAGGTAAGAAATTAAATATAAGATAGGAATAGCATGGATGGGTCGGTAGAGATAGGCGGTAGGGGGGTAGTGATAGAATGGATAGAATGAATGGGTTGGTAGGGATAGGTGATATGGGGGGTGATTTGGAGATATGGTCTGGATCAATGTCGTTGTCGTTATTTCTTCAGTGTTCGTTAGGTAGATGGATTCATAAGTTACCAATCTGTATGTGGTACTACTGATGCTTAGGGCTTCCCAAATCTGTCCTCCGTACACCACAATGAATAACCATATGCAGATTTAATTTCACATATACTCATAGTGAATATCCTGAAAACCCAACTGGCCATGAGATCCCCAAGATAGATTTGTGAATTCTTTAAATATGACATGACTAACAATGACTTCTCTAGGGTCACACAAAAATCAATGGCAGGTAGTGAATGTAATCATGTCCCAGTATTTGACATGTAAGTCCTCATTTAATATAAAAAAAATGCACATTAACATGTGTTACTTCAAGTTAATCACAGTTTGCTACAATACACACTGGATCAGAAGACCACCCTTTACTACTACTACTACTATTTAGCATTTCTATAGCGCTACAAGGCATACGCAGCGCTGCACAAACATAGAAGAAAGACAGTCCCTGCTCAAACAGCTTACAATCTAATAGACAAAAAATAAAGTAAGCAAATGGATATACGCGCGTCCATAACATGCGCCTACACTACCGCAGTCCATTTTTCAGCGTATCTTAGTAAAAGGACCCCTTAGCACACTGTTAATACTAGCACATTCCAAAGTTACGGTAGGATGTCTGCATGCATCCTGCGGTATCCCACTTAAAGTTCTGATAGGCACACGTAAGCAACTATCACAGCTTAGTAAAAGGGTCCCTAAATTCCTGATTATTGCTTTGATTTATTCTTCACACTGTCTGTAAATGTGCCATGAGCTTAAGAACGATGTAAACCTCAATGGAGGTAATGTATGCAAATTTATTTCATGCTTATGCATTGTGAACATCCTGGAAAGCTGACTGACTGGCTTTGTCCAGAGGACTGAGTTGAGAACCTCTGCTCTCAATAAAAATAAAATAAATGTACAGAAGGTCTGATTGGTCAAACGGTATTGCTTCTCATTATGTGGAGTGGAGGAGTAGCCTAGTGGTAGGTGGACTTTGGTCCTGGGGAACTGAGGAACTGAGTTCAATTCCCACTTCATGCACAGGCAGCTCCCTGTGACTCTGGGCAAGTCACTTAACCCTCCATTGCCCCATGTAAGCCGCATTGAGCCTGCCATGAGTGGGAAAGCGCGGGGTACAAATGTAACTAAAATAAAATTATTCATACACTTTTGACAAAGAAAAATAGGAAAAGCAGCTAAAGATCTTATCAGTTATTAAACAAAGCAGCAGCAGCTGAAGGAAATAAAGAAAATTAACTTTGGGAGGACAAAAGACAAAAATTAAAAGATAAGGAGGTAAACTAAATAAGTCGACTGTATTTTGCAGTTAGAGCGTAAAAAGGAACATTATCAATGACAAAATCAGGAGCTCTTAAAAATATTGACCCTGTCTAATGCCAGGTTATAAAAACTGTGAAACAAATGCAGGGTAAAACTTATCTCAGCTGAATTAATAAAGTTCAAAATAGAATACAAAATTACTCACGTTAGGCTTCCAAACCTTGTAAAACAGAAATAAGAAGAAAGAGATTAATAGTGAACTTCATATGGTAACACAGGCTACGTTAGATTTGATTTTTTTACAAGGAAAGGCCACCATGGTGTTTGAAAGAAACAGCCGAAAATGTATGGAAAAGAATGTTTAGTCATCATAAGAAATCACTGAAAGGAGAAGACAGGCAACAATATCTGGCCAATGGAAGAGGAGTTGGCAAAGTGGTCAGGAAAGTAAATATGCGACTAGAAGAAAAAATAACTGAACTGGTAAAATAGGGGGAACAAAACGGTAACGGAATTCAAACATGCGTGGGATAAACATAAAGGAATCCTGTTCAGAAGGAATGGATCCTCAGAAGCTTAGCTGAGATTGGGTGGCAGAACCGATGGGAGGGAGACGGGGCAAGTGCTGGACAAGACTTGCACGGTCTGTGCCCTGAAAATGGCAGATTCAAATCAAGGTAAGGTATACACAAAAAGTAGCACATATGAGTTTATTTTGTTGGGCAGACTGGATGGACCATGCAGGTCTTTTTCTGCCATCATCTACTATGTTACTATGTTAAGACCTTTTTTTAGGTATGTAAGGGGCCCTTTTACAAAGCTGCATAGGCGCCTATGCGTGCCCAATGCATGCGTTACCGCCCGGTTACCATGTGGCCCTTGCAGTAATTTCAATTTTGGCACATATCCGCTACGTGTGTCCCCCAAATATATTTTTTTTGCATTTTGACCTTTGTATAGTACATTCCAAGTGTCAAAAAAAATTATGCAAAGTAGATAGAATTGACCATGCCATGTATACCTTTTTCCAGCAAAAGATGCAGTAAAACAAAAATCTACACGTATTGATCCAGAGAAGCCTTCTAGTCTGCAAGAATATGCTTACTAAGGAGAGAGCTTTAATGATTTCTTTTTCTGTATATGAATATCTTTTTAGTTAACAATAGCATGGTAATTCTTATTTCATAATTTTCTGGAACTGTGTAATGATTGTGAGCTCTCTAGCAGAGCTACTTGAAATTCTCTAATTCCAGCATTTTTTTTTTTACATTAATACATACCTTTAATAGTGAGTTTTGTTATTTGAATTTATGCTTTAAGCACCAAAATTATTTGCACATTCTTCATTAAATTTAAGTGTGGCACTAAACCCAAACAAACACAGTCATTCAGAGTGGTGAAAATAAAACAAAAACACTTTATGTTCACAAGTATGTAAAGCCTGTTTCCTCCACAGGTTGGATAAACTAAGAACAAAAGTCTCCTTTAGCTCATGTAGTAATCTTCTTGCAGCCCTGTCCCCTGACAGTGTCCCGTGGAGGGGCATAATCGAACGGGGCCAGCCATCTATAAGGGCGGCCATCTCTAATGACGGCCCCGTCAAGCGGCGTACCCGACTGTATTATTGAAACAAGATGGCCGGTCATCTTTCGTTTTGATAATACGGTTGGGGCTGGCCAGATCTCAATATTTGGGCCGCCCTTAGAGATCGCCGGCGTTAGAGATGGCTGCCATTGGTTTTCGCCGATAATGGAAACTAATGGCGGCCATCTCAAACCCGGCCAAATCCAAGCCATTTGGTCATAGGAGGAGCCAGCATTTGTAGTGCACTGGTCCCTCTCACATGCCAGGACACCAACCAGGCACACTAGGGGGCACTGCAGTGGACATCACAAATTGCTCCCAGCTGCATAGCTCCCTTGGGTGCTGAGCCCCCCCAAATCCCCCCCAAAACCCACTACCCACAACTGTACACCACTACCATAGCCCTAAGAAACGAAGGGGGCACCTACATGTGGGTACAGTGGGTTTGGGGGGGGGGGTTGGAGGGCTCCCATTTACCACCACAAGTATAACAGGTAGGGGGGGGGGGGATGGACCTGGGTCCGCCTTCCTGAAGTGCACTGCACCCACTAAAAACTGCTCCAGGGACCTGCATACTGCTGTGATGGAGCTGGGTATGACATTTGAGGCTGGCATAGAGGCTGGAAAAAAACGTTTTATAATTTTTTTTTTGGGTGGGATGGGGTTGGTGACCACTGGGGGAGTAAGAGGAGGTGATCCCCGATTCCCTCTGGTGGTCATCTGGTCAGTTCAGGCACCTTTTCAAGGCTTGGTCGTGAACAAAAATGGACCAAGTAAAGTCAGCCAAATGGTTGTCAGGGCCGGCCTTTTTTTCATTATCGGCCGAGGCCGGCCATCTCTTAACCACGCCCCCATCCCGCCTTCGGTACACTGCCAACACGCCCCCTTGAACTTTGGCCAGCCCTACGACGGAAAGCAGTTCAAGCCGGCCAAAATTGGCTTTCGATTATACCGATTTGGCCGGCATTAGGAGAAGGCCGGCCATCTCCCGATTTGTGTCGGAAGATGGCCGCCCTTCTCCTTCGAAAATAAGTAGGATAGTCTCAGTATACACTAGTCTTGTCTTAAAGGTTAATCAAAACCAGGCCTCAGGGTTCCAAGCATAGGCGCCCGGTATTGGAGGCTTGGGGAGGCTAAGCCTCCCCAGCCGCAGCGACGGTGGTGTGCTAATTCTTCGGGGCAGTCTTGCCTGCCTGCCCGCCCCGCTGCCAGCGCTGATTCCCCCGCTGGCACTGCGCTGCCGGCATTCACGCTTTAAAAATGGCCGCCGAGACTTCCAGCGGCCTCGCGAGACTTCTGTAACTCTCGGTGGCCATTTTGAAGCGTGAACGCCGGCAGCGCCAGAGGGGGAGAGTCAGCTCTCGCAGCGGGCAGGCAAAACTGCCTGCCCGCCCGGCGCCCGCCCCGAAGAATTTGAAGAGTCAGGATCCAGAGGGAGGGAGGAGAATTCATGCAGGGCAGGGGAGAGGAGGATCACTGGAGGGCAGGGGAAGGAGGGTCACTGGACATGGGTGGATGGAGGGCAGGGGAGAGGAGGGTCGCTGGGCATGGGTGCATGCAGGGCAGGGGGAGAGAAGGGTCACTGCTGGACATGGGTGGATGGAGGGCAGGGGAGAGGAGGGTCACTGGACATGGGTGCATGCAGGGCAGGGGAGAGGAGGGTCACTGGACATGGGTGCATGCAGGGCAGGGGAGAGGAGGGTCGCTGGGCATGGGTGCATGCAGGGCAGGGGGAGAGAAGGGTCACTGCTGGACATGGGTGGATGGAGGGCAGGGGAGAGGAGGGTCACTGGACATGGGTGCATGCAGGGCAGGGGAGAGGAGGGTCACTGCTGGACTTGGGTGGATGGAGGGCAGGGGAGAGGAGGGTCACTGGACATGGGTGCATGCAGGGTAGGGGAGAGGAGGGTCACTGCTGGACATGGGTGGATGGAGGGCAGGGGAGAGAAGGGTCACTGGACATGGGTGGATGGAAGGCAGGGGATAGGAGGGGAGAGAGAAGAAATGCTGGACATGGATGGAAGGGAGGGAAAAGCGAGGAAGGACACAATATCAACAGGCTCACCTTTATTCACATGTTTGTTCACCCCTTCAAAGAAATGTAATAGATTGGTTAGGCAAGATTTCCCTTCACTAAATCTATGTTGGCTTTGTCTCATTAATTCATGCTTTTGAATATGCTCTGTAATTTTGTTCTTTATAATAGTCTCTACCATTTTGCCTGGCACCGACATCAGGCTCACTGGTCTATAATTTTCCATATCACCTCTGGAACCTTTTAAAAAAATCGGTGTTACATTGGCCATCCTCCAGTCCTCTGGTACCATGCTTGATTTTAAAGATATTATTACTAACAATAATTCTGCAAGTTTATTTTTCAATTCTATCAGTACTCAATTGCTCCTGCCATGCTAGTGCCAAATGCAAAATGGTGGCCGTGACCTCTAGTGTTAGGCTCGCAAAGTAGAGAGCTAGCCTAATGAGAGAGGAGGAGTAGCCTAATGGTTAGTGCAGTGGGCTGAGAATAACTGCAGCTCCTTGTGACCTGGGCAAGTCACTTAACCCTGCATTGCCCCAGGTACAAAAAGAGATTGTGAGCCCATTAGGGAAGAGAAAGTACCTACATATAATAAATGTAAACCGCTTTGGTTGTACCACAGAAAGACAGTATATGAAATCCATGACCCTTTACCACTAGGGGTCATCCCTTATATGAAAGGCTGTTGCACCATGAGACTATCACTAGAGGTCATGGCCAACATTTTGCACCAGAGCCTGCCATGGGCAGGAGTGATTGAGGTTTGCATCTGCCCAACCTTTCCCCTAGACCACCAGTGATGCTAAGATAAGCCCAAAGGGGTTTCTTTGGGAGGGGTCTCTGGGACACAGGCTTCTTTGGGGGGTCCAATGGGGGGGGGGGGTTCAGGAGGTGAATATGATCTTGTTTGGGGGGAAAGGAAGGGAGAACACAGAAGATTCAGGTTGCTACACAGACATTATGCAGGTGCGAGCTGATATTCAGTGCTGGAATCCACATAGCTAAGCAACCGAAATTAGAACAGGTTTTTTGTGTGATCCCATCTGGTCACTTAGCTATGTGGGAGTCAGTACTGAGTGTTACCAGCACCTGCATAACTCCTATCTCTCCACGATTCTTCCTCCGGATCACCCCTCTACTACCTAGTTTTGACATGACCAGTGAGCTGCTGCGGCTAAGAAAGCGAATAGAATGTTGGGTATTATCAGGAAAGGTATGGAAAACAGGTGTGAGGATGTTATAATGCCGTTGTATCGCTCCATGGTGCGACCGCACCTTGAGTATTGTGTTCAATTCTGGTCGCCGCATCTCAAGAAAGATATAGTAGAATTGGAAAAGGTGCAGCGAAGGGCGACTAAAATGATAGCGGGGATGGGACGACTTCCCTATGAAGAAAGACTAAGGAGGCTAGGGCTATACAGCTTGGAGAAGAGACGGCTGAGGGGAGACATGATAGAGGTATATAAAATAATGAGTGGAGTGGAACAGGTGGATGTGAAGCGTCTGTTCACGCTTTCCAAAAATACTAGGACTAGGGGGCATGCGATGAAACTACAGTGTAGTAAATTTAAAACAAATCGGAGAAAATTTTTCTTCACCCAACGTGTAATTAAACTCTGGAATTCGTTGCCGGAGAAAGTGGTGAAGGCGGTTAGCTTAGCAGAGTTTAAAAAGGGGTTGGACGGTTTCCTAAAGGACAAGTCCATAAACCGCTACTAAACGGACTTGGAAAACTCCAAAATTCCAGGAATAACATGTATAGAATGTTTGTACGTTTGGGAAGCTTGCCAGGTGCCCTTGGCCTGGATTGGCCGCTGTCGTGGACAGGATGCTGGACCCTTGGTCTTTTCCCAGTATGACATTACTTATGTACTTATGTACTTATATGACCAGTTAGAGCCAATATTCAGCAGCACTACCTGATTAACTACTGCTGAATATCGTTGGCTAGCCTGCTTAGCATGGTTTAACCAGGCAGAAGCCCCTCATGCCGATATTCTTGTGATAGCTTTAACAGCTCAGCCTCTAACTTCTTCTTCCTGCTCGATGTATATGCCAATATATGTCCCCTTACTACTACTTTAGATGCTTCCCAAAAAGTAACTGGGCCCACGTCTGGGGTCTCATTGTGGGATTGATAATCTAGCCATTTCTCCCTCAGGTAAATTCGAAATGCGGCATCATTGTACAGTGAGGGTGAGAACTTCCATACCCTCTCTGACAAATCTGTTGTGTAGGATATAGCAAGCAATATAGCAGAGTGGTCTGGAGTATTGTGTTCAGTTCTGGAGGCCGTATCTTGCTAAGGATGTAAAAAGAATTGAAGCGGTGCAAAGAAAAGCTACAAGAATGGTATGGGATTTGCATTACAAGACGTATGAGAAGAGACTTGCGGACCTGAACATGTATACCCTGGAGGAAAGGAGAAACAGGGGTGATATGATACAGACGTTCAAATATCTGAAAGGTATTAATCCGCAAACGAACCTTTTCCGGAGATGGGAAGGCGGTAGAACTAGAGGACATGAAATGAGATTGAAGGGGGGCAGACTCAGGAAAAATGTCAGGAAGTATTTTTTCACGGAGAGAGAGTGGTGGATGCTTGGAATGCTCTCCCACGGGAGATGGTGGAGAGGAAAACGGTAACAGAATTCAAACATGCGTGGGATAAACATAAAGGAATCCTGTTCCGAGGGAATGGATCCTCAGAAACTTAGCCGAGACTGGGTGGCAGAGCCGGTGGTGGGAGGCGGGGTTGGTGGTTGGGAGGCGGGGATAGTGCTGGGCAAACTTATACGGTCTGTGCCAGAGCCGGTGGTTGGGAGGCAGGGATAGTGCTGGGCAGACTTATACGGTCTGTGCCCTGAAAATGACAGATACAAATCAAGGTAAGGTATACACAAAAAGTAGCACATATGAGTTTATCTTGTTGGGCAGACTGGATGGACCGTGCAGGTCTTTTTCTGCCGTCATCTACTATGTTACTATGAACCACATATGGCCCCTCCAGTCTGCCCATCTACTATCCCTTTCTCTCCCTTAGAGATCCTATGTGCTTATTCCATGTTTTCTTAAATTCAGATATAGTCTTTCAGGGGCATTTTTGAAAGAGAAGGGTGCCCATCTTCCGACACAAATCGGGAGATGGGCGTCCTTCTCTCAGGGTCGCCCAAATCGTCATAATCGAAAGCCGATTTTGGGCGTCCTCAACTGCTTTCCGTCTTGGGGATGACCAAAGTTCCCGGGGGCATGTCGGCAGCGTACCGAAGGCGGGACAAGGGTGTGCTTAAGAGATGGGCATCCTTGGCCGATAATGGAAAAAAGAAGGGCGTCCCTGACGAGCATTTGGCCAACTTTACTTGATCCATTTTTTTCATGACCAAGCCTCAAAAAGGTGCACGAACTGACCGGACGACCTCCCCTGACTCCCCCAGTGGTCACTAACCACCTCCCATCCCGAAAAAAACAACTTTAAAAACTTTTGTCTTTTTTTTTTTTTTTTTTAGAGTATAGCTGAAGGACGTCCTTTGCTATGCCTCCGTCCCTGCAATGGCAGTTGAGGACGTCCAAAATGTGATGTTTCTGTGAGAAGGACATCCATGCCTGCAACACCCCCTTTATTTATTTGGATTTTGGATCACAAGTAGCAGCAGTGGGATTTAAACCAGCCACCTCTGGATTGCAAGACCAGTGCTCTAACCACTAGGCCACTCCACCACTCTACTCCCTTGAAATGTGGCTGTCCCTGTGGGGGGGGGGGCAGTATGCAGGTCCCTGGGGGGGAGGTATGTGTGTGTCAGCGGAGGCATAATGAAGGGCTGGACGTCCTTCTTTCAAACATTTTGGACGTCCTCAACTGCCCCCCCCCCCCCACAGGAATAGCTAAATTTCAAGGGAGTGGAGTGGAGGAGTGGCCTAGTGGTTAGAGCACTGGTCTTGCAATTCAGAGGTGACCAGTTCAAATCCCACTGCTACTACTTGTGATCCAAAATCCAAATAAATAAAGGGGGTGTCAGAGGCATAGCAGGCATGGACATCCTTCTCACAGAAACATCTAGGCATGGATGCCCTTTTCACAGAAATATCACATTTTGGACATCCTCAACTGCTGTTGTAGGGACAGAGGCATAGTGAAGGACGTCCTTCACCCATACTCTAAAAAAAAAAAAAAAAAGACGTCCCTGATGAGCACTTGGACACTTTCACCTGGACTTGTATTTTTCTAAGGTTGTGTAATGGAATAGAATTTTAAAAGATTGTTTTTCAACCCTGTCTGGATCGACCAGTGCACTTGGGGCCTGTATTGTTGATTAGAAGTAATTCTGTTTCATCTATTGTTTAAGTGCTATCTTAAAGGATTGCTTTTCTATCCTGCTTTTGTCCGATAATACCCTCTGAAATCTTGTTTTTCTGACCGAAAGTAACTTTCCTTGTGAATACAAAAATAAGTTGGAATGTGAAAGATAAGGCATGTCTCTAACCAATTCAGTTTGTGCAGGAGGAAAACAGGATATGCTCAAAGCCCAAGAAGGGAACTACCTGGCCAGTGGTTTGTTTACTTGGGCCAGAATCATGTGACTGCATCCTCATGTACATTCTGTAATTTTCCCTTGAAGGCGTTCCTGTAACTTCCCATAGCTCTGGACATGGGCTCAGAACCTAATAAAAGGGAGGGCTTGTCACAGCACAGTGGTAGTGTTCTGAAGGCAAGAATTGGTGTAGTCTGGTGTCCACCACTGAAGTTAGGCTGTTTTCTTTTCTAGACCCGGTTTTTCTGGTATTGGACTAGATGCCGTGCTATCTGAAAGGTTGGAGGCTGAGATGCCTAAAAGGGCTGAGCAGAGCCAGAAGATCCACTGAATGGTGATGGCTCTTGGTACCATTTAGACTCAGTGAGATCGAAGGAATAAAATGGGATTTTGGCTTGTGGGGTTGTATTGTTGCTTCCAAAGTTGCCCCCAAGGTACACGCTAAGTCACGAAGTCCCTGAGGCATGCAAACTTCAGCTGTAGAAGCAGGTTGGTCTGCCTTAGGGCAGCAGGGCTGATCGTGACTCTCAATGAATGTTCTCACCCTGTTGGGTCCTGTTGCACCTTGTCGCACCTTTTGGCTCCGTGGTTTGGGTCACACATCAGGGGAGATGTCTTCAACTTATCCCATTATGGTCCTATATCTGGCCAAGGTGTATATCATGGTGGGGCTTTGGAAGAGATCTTCTCCTGGAATGTTGTCCAGAGCTGTAGTGGAGCCACATGGGCTTTCACTGTACTTTACAGGGGCTTCTTTCTGGCTCAGAGTACCAGGTCTCCCCAGTTAGGGAAGTGCCTCTCTTTCTCCCAGTATTCAAAGCTGAGCCTTTATCTATCTTCGGATAGGCTTGTACAGGAAGATGGTGATTGGGGAGTCCCTTTACAGTGACCGGCCTCACAGCTGCAGACAGCAGTGGTAGGTGTGGAAGGGATAATAACAATAGGTTAGCTGGGGGGTTGGATAAGCAGAAGACACAGGAGCTTGACAATAAAGAGTAACACCAGTCAATCTAGGACCTGACCTTCTGGAGGCTGATGGTAACTAAGTGGATAAGCTGGAGACTATCTTAATTATCTATGCTGAAGGTTGATCCTGAGTGAGAGATAACCCAGAAAGTTGCTTGATACTGAACATCTGGCTGGGGTGGTATAGGTATGAGGACTAAACCAGAGCTGCAAATTCAAATCTGCCTGAAAGATCAGAGAGTGCAAACCATCAGCCAGCTCTCTTCTTTGAACTAAGCCTGCTTCAGAGCCAGAATCAGCTGGTTGTGTTTGTGTCTTTGGTGTCTCCCAATGATGGGGGAGATGACCGACCTGTAGGAAATTACTTTCAGCATAGTAGGAGATGGGAAGACTGCACAATCGAGGGAGAGTGGGGTTCTAGCATGGACAGCCATCTGGGATGCCGTCCTGGGCATGATTACTTGATTTACTGAATGTCGATTGTTAATCCTTGCTCCGGATCAGCTGGAGTTCGGGCCGATGTGGTTGCAACATGCCTGCAGGCTGTCTTGACTCTTGGTGTTCAGAGCAATGAAAGAGCTCCAGATGTGGCTGAATGCAAGGCGTTGTACTCTTGTAGCTGCATGGGAGTTCTCCTCTGGTTGGGGCTCTGTCCTGGCTCTGTCTGGGTTGCTGAGAGTGCTCCGGTGCAGTGGGATGCTGGACGATATGGTATTGTGGTCAGAAGGTAGCTATTTACGCTCTGGTTGCCAACCCAGCTCTAGTGTCTCGTCTTTCTGTGGTCTGCCTTAGGCACAGGGTAGATGCGGTGCTTCCTCCTGCTGGATTAGAAGAGTGATTCGCGCAGCTGGGGTATTATGGACCACTCGCTTCTTGCTCTGTTGGTCACTGGACTTGTTACCGCTAATCGGTGGTAAGGTAACTCAGGAATCCAGGTAGGAGAGCAGGGCTGTCTTGCAAGCATCCTTTCAGTTGGCCATTTTGGAGTATATGGTAAAATTATGTATCATACCTGATAATTTTCTTTCCATTAATCATAGCTGATCAATCCATAGACTGGTGGGTTGTGTCCATCTACCAGCAGGTGGAGATAGAGAGCAAACTTTTGCCTCCCTATATGTGGTCATGTGCTGCCGGAAACTCCTCAGTATGTCGATATCAAAGCTCCATCCGCAGGACTCAGCACTTAGAGAATTACACCCACAAAGGGACACTCTGCCCAGCTCACCACCGCCGAAACGGGGGAGGGGAATTAACCCAGCTCATCCCCACACAAGTGGGGGAGGGGAATCCGTCCAGCTCACCCCCGCGGAGCGGGGGAGGGACACCACCCCGCCGATGCGGGGGGATCTGGCTTATCCTGCAACCGCAACCGCGGGAGGAGCTGACTGACCCTAACACCGCTGAAGCGGGAGGGGTACAAAGCTGCCCTACAGCCGCACGAAGCGGGAGGGAGTGCCGGCAGAATTTAAGTCTCAATCCAGCCCCGTAAAACGGAGGGGAGAGGAATACAGCAGCTCACTGTAACACAAACTCGTCTCAACTCTTGAAGGATCCAAGTGAAAAAAAAAAAACTTGAACACGAAGTCCTCCTGAAGTAACTGAAGACTAAACTTGAACCTAAAATTCAACCAGAATATAAACAGTACAGATATCTGGGAGGGGCTATGGATTGATCAGCTATGATTAATGGAAAGAAAATTATCAGGTATGATACATAATTTTACCTTCCATATCATCATGCTGATCAATCCATAGACTGGTGGGATGTACCGAAGCAGTACTCACCCAGGGCGGGACATTGAAATCCCTGACCTCAACACTGAAGCTCCAAACCGGGCCTCCGCCCGAGCAGCCACAGTCAAGCGGTAATGCTTGGAGAATGTATGGGCCGATGCCCAAGTTGCCGCCTTGCATATCTCTTCCAAGGAGACGGACCCGGCCTCTGCCATCGAGGCCGCCTGAGCTCTTGTGGAGTGAGCCTTCAGCTGGATAGGCGGCACCTTCCCCGCGGCCACATAAGCCGCTGCAATGGCTTCCTTGACCCATCTTGCCACTGTAGGCTTAGCAGCCTGCAGACCCTTACGAGGACCTGCAAACAGGACAAACAGATGATCCGATTTCCGGAAATCATTGGTCACTTCCAAGTATCTGATGATGACACGTCTCACATCCAGATATTTGAGAGCAGAGTATTCCTCTGGGTAGTCCTCCCTACAAAAGGAAGGGAGACAGAGCTGCTGATTCACATGGAAGCGAGAAACAATCTTGGGCAGGAAGGAAGGCACTGTGCGAATAGTCACTCCTGCCTCAGTGAACTGCAGAAAAGGCTCTCGACATGAGAGCGCCTGGAGCTCGGAAACTCTTCTGGCTGAAGTGATAGCCACCAAAAAGACTGCTTTCAACGTCAGGTCTTTCAGAGATGCCCTCGACAAGGGTTCAAAAGGCGGCTTCTGCAATGCTCTTAGCACCAGGTTGAGATTCCACGCAGGCACCACAGAGTGCAGAGGAAGGCGCAGGCGATTAACTCCCTTGAGAAAGCGCACCACATCTGGCTGTGAAGCCAGGGAAACACCCTTCAGGCGGCCCCTGAAGCAAGTCAGAGCCGCTACCTGGACTTTAAGGGAACTGAGCGACAGGCCTTTCTCCAGACCTTCTTGCAGGAACGCCAACACTGAAGAAATTGGAGCAGTGAAGGGAGAAAGTGAGCCTGCTTCACACCACGCTGCAAAGATACGCCAAACCCTGGCGTAAGCAGTAGAAGTAGCGCGCTTCCTCGCTCTCAGCATAGTGGCGATGACCTTGTCTGAGAAGCCCTTCTTTCTCAGACGCTGCCGCTCAATAGCCAGGCCGTAAGACCAAAGGGGGAGGGATCCTCCATCACCACGGGACCCTGATGCAACAGGCCCTGCTCCACTGGCAGCCGCAGAGGATCGTCGACTGAGAGCCTGATCAAGTCCGCATACCAGGGACGTCTGGGCCAATCCGGACCCACCAGGATTATCCAGCCCGGATGCTTTGCCACCCGGTCTAGCACCCTGCCCAACATGGGCCAGGGCGGGAACACATAGAGAAGCTCTTGTGTCGGCCACTGTTGGAGAAGAGCATCTACTCCCAGGGATCGAGGGTCCCGTCCTCTGCTGAAAAAGCGCGGCACTTGGCAATTGGCCGATGACGCCATCAGATCTAGGCTCGGCTGGCCCCAGCGCTTCATGATGTCCAAGAACGCCTGAGCAGATAGCTGCCACTCTCCGGGCTCCAAGGTATGGCGACTGAGAAAGTCCGCCTTGACATTCATGACTCCGGCAATGTGGGCCGCTGACAGCTGTTCCAGGTTTGCTTCCGCCCACTGGCATAGATTCATGGCCTCCTTGGCTAGAGGGGCGCTCTTGGTACCTCCCTGGCGGTTGACATAGGCCACAGCCGTGGCATTGTCCGACAGGACCCGTACTGGCTTCAACGCCAGTACCGGGATGAACTCCAAAAGCGCCAACCGAATGGCTCTGAGTTCCAGGAGGTTGATAGACCACTTTGCCTCTGCAGGAGACCAGAGCCCCTGCGCTGTCCTTCCCAAGCAGTGGGCTCCCCAGCCCGACAAAGAGGTGTCCGTCGTGACAACAATCCACTCCGGGGTCACCAGAGGTATTCCCGCAGACAACTTGTCTGTCTGCATCCACCAGCTCAGCGCCTTGCGCACTGCTGGGTCCAAGGGAAGGCGCACAGCATAATCCTCCGACATCGGAGTCCAGCGCTGCAGCAGAGAGTGTTGTAGTGGTCTCATATGAGCCCTGGCCCAGGGCACTACTTCCATCGTGGCCGTCATAGAGCCCAACAGCTGCACATAGTCCCAAGCCCGAAGAGGAGAGGCTACTAGGAACTGGTCCACCTGAGCCTGAAGCTTGACAATCCGATTGTCTGGCAGGAACACTCTGCCCACTTGGGTGTCGAATCGAACTCCCAGATACTCCAGGGACTGAGTCGGGCACAGCTGGCTCTTCTCCCAGTTGATGATCCACCCCAGGGAGCTCAAAAGAGCAACCACCCGGTCCACAGCTTTGCCGCACTCTGCATAAGAGGGGGCTCGGATCAACCAGTCGTCCAGATAAGGATGGACTTGTACTCCTTCCTTCCTCAGGAAGGCCGCGATGACCACCATTACTTTGGAGAAGGTCCGCGGAGCAGTAGCCAACCCGAACGGGAGGGCTCTGAACTGGAAGTGTCGGCCCAGGACTGCAAAACGCAGAAAGCGTTGATGAGGAGGCCAGATGGGAATATGCAAGTACGCTTCCTTGATGTCCAAGGATGCCAGGTACTCCCCTGCCTTCACTGCCGCTATAACAGAGCGGAGAGTCTCCATGCGAAAGTGCCGAACTTTCAAGGCCCGATTGACCCCTTTGAGGTCGAGGATAGGCCGTACAGAACCTCCTTTCTTTGGTACCACAAAGTAAATGGAGTAACGCCCCTTGCCAAGCTGATTTTCTGGCACCGGAACGACCGCACCCAGGCGGATCAGATTGTCCAAGGTCTGCTGCACTGCCACAGCTTTGACCGGAGACTTGCAGGGAGAGAGTACAAACCCGTCTCTTAAGGGTCGGCAGAACTCTAGCTTGTAGCCGTCTCTGATGACTTCCAGCACCCAAGCGTCTGAAGTTATTGTGGTCCACTCGCCCAGAAACAAGGACAGCCGTCCTCCAAGCTGCACTGGGGCGTGGACCAAGTCCCCGTCATTGGGTACGAGACCCTGGGGGAGGACCGGAGGGAGCACCTCCGGGACGGCGGTCTCTGCGAAAGGAATGCTGCTTGGGGGAGAAGTTCCTCTTGAAGGAAGAGGGGGCAGAGGAGCCCGACCTGCCCGGGCGGTACCGACGGGCTTCCTGAAACCGTCCTCTGGAGGTACCGGGGCGAGTACTAGCCCGAGCCCTGACCTCTGGTAACTTCTTGCCCTTAGACGTGCCGAGATCGGTCACGATTTTGTCCAGCTCGACCCCAAAGAGCAGCTTGCCTTTAAAAGGCAATCTAGCCAGGCGGGATTTAGAGGCGTGGTCAGCAGACCAATGCTTCAGCCAAAGCCACCGCCGCGCAGAGATTGTCTGAGCCATGCCTTTAGCTGAGGCCCTCAAGACATCATACAGCAAGTCTGCCAAGTAGGCTAAGCCCGATTCCAGGGCCGGCCAATCAGCCCTCAAGGAAGGATCCGAGGGGGAAGCCCGCTGCACCATAGTCAGGCATGCCCTGGCCACATAGGAGCCGCAAACTGAGGCTTGCAAACTTAAAGCAGCCGCCTCAAAGGACGACCTTAAGGCCGCCTCCAATCTTCTGTCTTGGGCGTCCTTTAGGGCCGTGCCACCTTCCACCGGCAACGCGTTTTCTTAGTCACCGCAGTGATTAAAGAATCCACGGTAGGCCACAGATAGGCCTCACGTTCACTTTCAGGCAAAGGATAGAGGCGGGACATAGCCCTAGCCACTTTAAGGCTCGCTTCCGGGACATCCCATTGAGCCAAAATTAAGGTGTGCATGGCATCATGCACGTGGAAGGTTCTAGGCGGGCGCTTTGTCCCCAGCATAATGGCAGAGCCAACAGGGGCTGAGGGAGAGACGTCCTCCGGAGAGGAAATCTTCAAAATGCCTGCACTAACAGGTTGGGCAAATCCTCTGAGCTAAAGAGCCGCGCTGCAGAGGGGTCATCCGCTCCATCCGAGCGGGGATCCGTCTCCTCCAAGGAATCCGCAAAGGACCGTTGGGAGAACTCAGATACGCTGCCCTCATCAACATCGGAGGAGACAAAGTCCTCCAAGGTCTGGGAATCAACCCGAGGGCGTTTACCTCCGGGGGCCTCAACCTCTTTACCAGACGAGGGAGCAGGGGCAGCGTTTTGCATAAGGAAGGCCTGATGCAGCAGCAAAACAAACTCGGGGGAGAAACCCCCCAGACTGTGCACTTCCGCAGCCTGGGCTACAGCCCTAGACGCACCCTCAACCGGCACTCGCAAGAGCGGGGGAGAGACATGCTGCGCATCCAAGATGGCGTCCGGCGCGACACTCCGCGAAGGAGCCGCGCGGGAAGAACGGCGCTTAACTTTAGCCGCTTTTGTGCCGTCGCCCAAATTAAGGGCGTTCATGGCATTAATGTCTCCTACCTCAAGGGCGGCCCAAGAAGAAGCCGTCCGAGCCGCGTGGCCGGCCAAGATGGCGGAGGCGAGCAGCGGGGGATGGGCGTTTATGGCGGGAAAAACCGCCACACCAGAGGAAGGACCGGGACACTCATCGGTCATGAAACTGTCACCCAACAAGGGCGAATCAGACTTTAAGATCCCCGCATCCCCTCTAGAAGCGCCCAAGCGATCCGGGGAGCGACTCTTTGCGCCCTCGCCCTCCGACGCCACAGGCCACGTGGAGATCAATCGGGGAACCCCCCTGCCCGCTATAAAAGGTAAAAATTACCTGCTTTCCACTCCCAGCTGTAACGACCTGGTGTCCCAGTGAGTAGCTGAAATAAACGTTTAAATAAACGTCGAAATAAACGCCTTTAAGGACATTCAAAATTTTTTTTTTTTTTTTTTTTAACGGAGCCAGCGGGAGGGGGGAGAAAAGGAGGGACCTGGCACCACCAGGTTTGCACTTGCTCAAAAAGAGCCCTCAACCCCAGGCACTCAACAAAACCTAAAAATTAGGCTTGGAGGCCTAGCCAGAGCTGCTGCTGTGTGTGACCACCACCTGCTGAGATAGAGAACATACTGAGGAGTTTCCGGCAGCACATGACCACATATAGGGAGGCAAAAGTTTGCTCTCTATCTCCACCTGCTGGTAGATGGACACAACCCACCAGTCTATGGATTGATCAGCATGATGATATGGAAGAGCTGTTTACAAGGGTCAGTAGCCACAATTCAACAGACACACACACTCGTCCTATATTTTATAGATTGTGGGCATGTTACAAAGGTTTTTTTGTGTGTGCAATTGAACAATTTATATGTAATTCTTCATTATAATATGCGTAGCATTATTAGTAGTAACTGATTGTTCTAGTATTGTTATTGTCTCTAAGTTTCAACTAAGGGACATATGCAGAGTGAGAAGCTGAACTATTGATTATACTACATTCAGAATATGAAAAATGTTTATAAGAATTGTTTCTCAGCAAGTTAAATTACAAACCATTTCAGACCACTGGAAGGGAGAAACAGCCTACAAGAATTCCTTCCATGACACCCAAAGCCACAGAGCCCAATATTTAAAAAGTTAGCCAGCAGATTAGTGGATAAAATTAGTTCACATGCGGTTATATCTGACAAAGCTGGCCAAAGTCGATATTCAGATGCAGGCACACAACCAGATCTAGA
The DNA here is from genome assembly GCF_901765095.1 of Microcaecilia unicolor. Classification (NCBI taxonomy): domain Eukaryota; kingdom Metazoa; phylum Chordata; class Amphibia; order Gymnophiona; family Siphonopidae; genus Microcaecilia; species Microcaecilia unicolor. Next base: position 189,577,999 of record NC_044035.1, read on the forward strand.
AGATCGGTCTTTGTAAGCCAGCTATGTTTGGTGGCGATTTGCAGAGTTCGTCAGCCAAAGAAATATCCAGTGTGGCATGTCCGGTCAGCGCCTGTTATATGGCTGGCTATATATATAGGCCTAGTTTTCCGCTGGATATCCCTTTTCTGGTTCTGAATATTCCGGTGCAAATCGGAGCGGTGAAATCCAACAATAGGTATGGAAGCTGATATGATTCAGATATGATCTTTCTCTCACTTCAATTTAATTTTACACTTTCTGTCTCTGTGAAGTATCAGAATGCCCCCCCATGTGATGGGCTATGGGACGCATCATTGGTAGGGCGGATGGAGGGACAGGTAGAAGAGGAGTGGTGAGACCATGGCATGCTGGCATGTGAAAGGTGGAGGTTTGGTTAATGTATGAATGTGTAACTATTTATTCTGTTCAGCAGTAGCTGATGATAGCTAGACAAAATGCTAAAGGATAAAAACTACCATTTTCTAATAACTGGTTATTCTTGATAACCTGCTAATGTACTATTCCCGGTTTTCTTTTTAGCCTGTTATATTTCATATACCCGCCTGAAACTCTCAGCCATGGCTTTAGCTTGGTTGTAACACCATCAGTTAGACCACACAGCAAGGGCTGCAGAGTGAAGGTGGGAAAGGAGAAGGCAGCTCTTCCATGCAGCTCTGCATGTACAGCCCCAGGACCAAGTCGCAGTGCAGCCCAAATGTCAGCAATGTAGGTACAAGGCCCACAGGGTGTACGGGCTGAGGGTAAGTTACCTTCAACTCACAGAGGAAGAGGCATTTCAGTGAACTCGCTTTAATAGAGCCACCATTGCTGACATCTGTGAGCTGTTGAGCAATGACCTTGAGGCTCTCATCCTAAGGAGCCATGCCTTGCCGGTGGCTGTGAGGGTCACCACTGTTCTGACCTTTCTGGCAACTGGCAGCTTCCAGCGTGTCCTTGGTAGCACCACAGGCATCACACTGTCTGCACTCTTTCCTGCAAGCTCTGCTCAGCCACCTGTGTATGTCAACTTTCCACGCACCCCTGAGCAGAGGCAGCAGATCATGAGGGAGCTCTATTTATTTATTTAAAAAATTTATATACCACCTATAATTAGGTGGTTTACAAGAAATGTACACAGTTTTCGTATCACAAAGACTAGAAACAAATCAAACCATAATAACAGTTCAAGCTTCATAATTAAAAAAAAGCCAAGACAAACAATTTCGTCTTCAACAATTTCTTAAACTGTGGTACACTACTACAGTTCCAAAGCCAGGCAATGCCTTCCACAATGTTTTCCCTGAGAACAAAAGCCGTAGCTCATGTTTGTGCCTACAGAAGATGAATTACTGTGTCTGTCAGTAGATTGCCGCTGCACCCCCCCCCCCCCCCCCGGGTGCAGCATCCTCCCCCCTAGGGTGCAGCACATTCCCTCCCTGGGGTTCCTCACCTCCAAGCCCCATCCTCATGCAAGGTTCCACGTTAGGAATCATGGACCAAGAAAGGGATCTAGGTGTCATTGTTGATGATACGTTGAAACCTTCTGCTTAGTGTGCTGCTGCGGCTAAGAAAGCAAATAGAATGTTAGGTATTATTAGGAAAGGAATAGAAAACAAAAATGAGGATGTTATAATGCCTTTGTATCGTTCCATGGTACGACCACACCTCGAATATTGTGTTCAATTCTGGTCACCGCATCTCAAAAAAGATATAGTGGAATTAGAAAAGATGCAGAGAAGGGCAACGAAAATGATAAAGGGGATGGGACGACTTCCCTATGAGGAAAGGCTAAAGCGGCTAGGGCTCTTCAGGTTGGAGAAAAGGCGGCTGAGGGGAGATATGATAGAGGTCTATAAAATAATGAGTGGAGTTGAACGGGTAGATGTGAAGCGTCTGTTTACGCTTTCCAAAAATACTAGGACTAGGGGGCACGTGATGAAGCTACAATGTAGTACATTTAAAATGAATCGGAGAAAATGTTTCTTCACTCAACGTGTAATTAAACTCTGGAATTTGTTGCCAGAGAATGTGGTAAGGCAGTTAGCTTAGCGGAGTTTAAAAAAGGTTTGGACGGCTTCCTAAAGGAAAAGTCCATAGACCGTTATTAAATGAGCTTGGGGAAAATCCACTATTTCTGGGGTAAGCAGTATAAAATGTTGTACTTTTTTGGGATTTTGCCAGGTATTTGTGACCTGGATTGGCCACTGTTGGAAACAGGATGCTGGGCTTGATGGACCTTTGGTCTTTCCCATTATGGCAATACTTATGTACTTATGTACTACTGTGCAGTAGCAGCTCAGAAAAACCAGTATGGCTCATGGTTACTTACCAGTCTCCTGAGGCTGTGAGCTATCCTGGCCAGGTATGCCTATCACGGCCATCTCCTCCCCAGTAGCCAAGATGTGCTGCTCCTGCTTACTGAGAGGTGTTCTGGCATGTGGGGCCAGCTGACAGTTCTGAACCTCATTTTTTTTTATGGTGTTCCTTGTGACCCTCCACTTTTTTTTTTTTTACATCTTCCACCTCCCTCTTGTGGTGGTCGATGGCACTGATCTCCTCTGTTATTTGCTGCCACAAACGCTGTCTCTCATAGACATCCCCACTACCAAGGAGAATATCCCTGTGCCTGAGGATTAGCCTAGTGTCAAAGCAGTTTCCTGGGGTGAAAAATTGGCTTTTCTGGAAGTTGGCATCTTCACTGCAGAACAAACAGCGTTTGCCAAGACATAGCTGGCTAGCTTTTTAAATATCACAGACTATATTGAGGAGACACCCGGCTAAATTGAGCCTAATTAGGCGGGTTATAAGGTAGGCAGTTAACATTTGAATATCAGTTGCGGCTGAAACTGCTTATCCACAGCTCCCGTGGCTAACACCCTCTAACCGCCAATATTCAGCAGGCAGTCATAAGTACTCAAAGTCAGTCTCTTAGAGTGATTTTCTAAATACTCCAAACGCCTCGAAGTAAAGTTCTTGTCTTTAATTAAAGTTTGTCCCACAAGATCAAGTTTTTGAGTTTTTTCTGACAGTCTCTTCACTTCAGAGGCTTGTAGTTCAAAAGTCTGTATCTGGTTTAACGCAGTCTCTGATAAAAGTTTGATTGTCTCCATATTTTTCAAAATTAACGATTGTAAAGCAGATTGGGTCTTAGAAGTTAGGTCCCACAGTGACTCTAAGGTCACTACGGCAGGTTTCACTAACTTCCCCACCGAAAACTCCGGAAGAGGGGCCTTGGAGACCTGCTCCAGGATACTCACTGTTTTAGACAAAACGTGAGTAGCTGACATTCCTGGTCCTCGCTGCTCGTCGGCTCCAGTTGTCCTCTCAGGCTGGCTCCCACATACATAAGTACATAAGTAATGCCATACTGGGAAAAGACCAAGGGTCCATCGAGCCCAGCATCTTGTCCACGACAGCGGCCAATCCAGGCCAAGGGCACCTGGCAAGCTTCCCAAACGTACAAACATTCTTTTTTTTTTTTAATCTTATATTTATTAATTTTTAACATTCATAATATACACTTATGAGTGATAATACACAAAACCAAAATCATCAATCAAAATAATGATATATTCAATACCACAAAGTTCTTTAACTATCGTCCACATATTTAGGTAATTGATCCAAGAAAAGGAAAACATTTCCATACTTAAAATTAAAGCAGTTTCACAAAAAAATTTAAATCAAGAAGCAGCTTAATTCCTGAGTGACTAACTCTAATCTGCCATACAGTGTTACATATGTGACTAAACTTGAACATTGACCTCTTCTCTGCTTTGTAGAAAATCCTCCAACTGTTTAGGGTCAAAAAATTGAAATTGTTTAGACTGAAACTTTATTCTGCATATACAGGGAAATCTCAGGAGAAAGTCTGCACCAATCACCACTATCCTAGGGCGTAGCAACAAGAACATCCTACGTCTCCTTTGAGTTTCCCTGGACAGGTCAGGAAAAACTCTCACTTTTGAACCCATAAATAGAGAATCCAAATGCCTCAAGGAAAGTTTGAGTACTGCGTCTCGATCAATTTCCAATGCAAATGTGACCAATAATGTGGTCCTTTGAGTTATTACCTCAAGAGAAGACTCTAGGAATGCAGTGAGATCCATTGCACCTTGTACAGGTAAATTTTCTGATGTCTTCATCAGTTGAATGTAATAAGCTCTTGTTATCGGTGGCAATGAATCTGACATTCCCAGAATCTCTATCAGATATTTCCTAACCATTTGTATTTGCACTATCAAGGGGGACCTTGGAAAATTTATAAACCTCAAAGTCAGTCTCGTAGAGTGATTTTCTAAATACTCCAAACGCCTCGAAGTAAAGTTCTTGTCTTTAATTAAAGTTTGTCCCACAAGATCAAGTTTTTGAGTTTTTTCTGACAGTCTCTTCACTTCAGAGGCTTGTAGTTCAGAAGTCTGTATCTGGTTTAACGCAGTCTCTGATAAAAGTTTGATTGTCTCCATATTTTTCAAAATTAACGATTGTAAAGCAGATTGGGTCTTAGAAGTTAGGTCCCACAGTGACTCTAAGGTCACTACGGCAGGTTTCACTAACTTCCATACCGAAAACTCTGGAAGAGGGGCCTTGGAGACCTGCTCCAGGATACTCACTATTTTAGACAAAACGTGAGTAGCTGACATTCCCGGTCCTCGCTGCTCGTCGGCTCCAGTTGTCCTCTCAGGCTGGCTCCCTCCCCGTTCCCCATGTACTCCTGGAAAGGCCATGGCGTCCGGGCTCGCACTGAAAGCTTCTGTTCCGGGTTGTGGGGGTGCCGCACATTCGACGGGGCTCAAGGAAGCCCCCTCTACACTGCCGTCTAGCGTCAAAGCGCCAGCTCCGGCAGCAGGAGAAGACGCCAACACAGGACCAAGTGAAACTCCGAATTGTTCCAGCGTCGGTTGGTTAAGCTGGGGCATTCCGCCCGGGACCTGGGGAGCCTCCCGGACCTTGCCTCTCCTCTTACCCATCGATACCAGGTAAGACGCTTCCTCCAAAGTTAGCTGGGACAATCTCAGAGCACGTCTGGTTAAGCTGCTCTAACCGTCGCCATCTTGGATCCACGTACAAACATTCTATACATGTTATTCCTGGAATTGTGGATTTTTCCCAAGTCCATTTAGTAGCGGTTTATGGACTTGTCCTTTAGCAAACCGTCCAACCCCTTTTTAAACTCTGCTAAGCTACCTGCCTTCACCACTTTCTCCGGCAACGAATTCCAGAGTTTAATTATACGTTGGGTGAAGAAAACTTTTCTCCGATTTGTTTTAAATTTACTACACTGTAGTTTCATCGCATGCCCCCTAGTCCTAGTATTTTTGGAAAGCGTGAACAGATGCTTCACATCCACCTGTTCCACTCCACTCATTATTTTATATACCTCTACCATGTCTCCCCTCAGTCGTCTCTTCTCCAAGCTGAATAGCCCTAGCCTCCTTAATCTTTCTTCATAGGGAAGTCGTCCTATCCCCGCTATCATTTTAGTCGCCCTTCGCTGCACCTTTTCCAATTCTACTATATCTTTCTTGAGATGCGGCGACCAGAATTGAACACAATACTCAAGGTGCGGTCACACCATGGAGCGATACAACGGCATTATAACATCCTCACACCTGTTTTCCATACCTTTCCTAATAATACCCAACATTCTATTCGCTTTCCTAGTCGCAGCAGAACACTGAGCAGAAGGTTTCAGCGTATTATCGACAACGACACCCAGATCCCTTTCTTGGTCCGTAACTCCTAACGTGGAACCTGGCATGACGTAGCTATAATTCGGGTTCTTTTTTCCCACATGCATCACCTTGCACTTGCTCACATTAAACGTCATCTGCCATTTAGCCGCCCAGTCTCCCAGTTTCGTAAGGTCCTCTTGTAATTTTTCACAGTCCTGTCGCGATTTAACAACTTTGAATAACTTTGTGTCATCAGCAAATTTAATTACCTCGCTAGTTACTCCCATCTCTAAATCATTTATAAATATATTAAACAGCAGCGGTTCTAGCACAGACCCCTGAGGAACCCCACTAACTACCCTTTTCCATTGTGAATACTGACCATTTAACCCCACTCTCTGTTTCCTATCCTTCAACCAGTTTTTAATCCACAATAGGACATTTCCTCCTATCCCATGACCCTCCAATTTCCTCTGTAGCCTTTCATGAGGTACCTTGTCAAACGCCTTTTGAAAATCCAGATACACAATATCAACCGGTTCCCCTTTGTCCACATATTTGTTTACTCCTTCAAAGAATTGAAGTAAATTGGTCAGGCAAGATTTCCCCACACAAAAGCCGTGCTGACTTGGTCTCAGTAATCCATGTCCTCGGATGTGCTCTGTAATTTTGTTTTTAATAATAGCCTCTACCATTTTCCCTGGCACTGACGTCAGACTCACCGGTCTATAATTTCCCGGATCTCCCCTGGAGCCTTTTTTAAAAATCGGCGTTACATTGGCCACCCTCCAATCTTCCGGTACCACGCTCGATTTTAAGGATAAGTTGCATATCCCTAGCAGTAGCTAGGTTAACCGGCTGTCATTGAATATTGATGCTTAGCTTTACATAGTTAGGTCCTTGCATACTGGGACAAGCAGCAGTATAGCAACCAGAGTGTACTGTGTGGTTTTCACCAATAATCATTGGGCCATATAGAAGTACTTAAATAAGGACTGAAGGAATAGATATGGCTGGACACTGGACATTGCTTGACAATAAGTGGCCATCGCTAACAGATGAGGATAATGCGTAATGGCATGTGACTCCAGGTGCAGATCGTGGTGCTCACTGTTTCACTTTTCCATCTCTTAGGCATCTATCAAGTGGGAAGTAGAGGCACCTGCCATTTCATTTTGGGAGCCAGGAGTCTCAGAAGCCCTCAAAGAATGGGCTTCTGAGACAGCAAACTGAGGTCCTATACTTACACCCAGTGTTTGGAGGATATGAGAAGTGTTATTTCTACACGGACATCTGTCAGCGTTGTGTGTGTTGAGGAACATGTAATTTAATGGACACTGTGCTATGAGTATTGTTATTATGAGGCATGTCTGGGATGCACATTATGGGCTGCTAGGCAAAATTTGGTAAAATAAAATGTGAGGGGAATAGGTTGGTATACAGGTCATCCTTGCACATCCTACACCACCACCACTATAAAGTCCAATATCCAATATTGGTCAGATGTAATGTGAGGCACACAGAATGTCCTTAGGACAGCAGACAAAAAAATCTTAACCCTAAATATGCACATAGACATCCATGTGGCAGCATGGTGCCAGAGTTTGAGCAGATGACTGACACAGCACAGCTACCCAGAGATCTGCTTTGGAGAAGGTCACAGTAACTGTGAGTGACAATTTATGAATCAAGTATGTGAAAAATGATTTTGGTTGTTTTGGGGGGACACTTCCCAGGACACTGATATTGCTATTGTCCTTCAAAAAATACCACTGCAATAGCCTTAAATGCAAGCTGAACTCTGAAATCTTCAGACAGTACAGCAGGTGGTATACTTTTCTATGCAGAGCTTGTACAAACAATAGTGGGATATGAAACTGCAACAACTGCAACTGGTGGTTAGTCACCAGGTATAGCTTAATGATGACAATAGGTCAATAGGTGCCTATTATCTTTGTGGGTTCAACTTCCACTTTGGCAGCAGGTCCTTTTTATCTTTTTTTTTTGTTGGGTGATGGTCATTGCTTCATGGCTTCTTGCTTTGCAGCATGTAATACATGTGGGTTAAGGATTGGCCCTGCTGTCTTTAATGGAATATATATGGTGATGGTTTACTATAGAACAGAGGCTAAGAGTAGGAAATTCCCATATACATCCATGTAGAACTTTTGCGTAGTGAGTGGTTAGAGTATATACCTTTGAAATGACTGTTTATTATTTTTATTATTTATTTTTTATTTATTGCATTTGTATCCCACATTTTCCCACCTATTTGCAGGCTCAATGTGGCTTACATAGTTTTGTTAACTACTACTACTACTACTACTACTATTTAACATTTCTAAAGCGCTATTAGGGTTACGCAGCGCTGTACAATTTAACACAGAAGGACAGTCCCTGCTCAGAGAGCTTACAATCTAAAGGACAAATGTACAGTCAGTCAAGTAGGGGTCGTCAAATTGGGGCAGTCTAGATTTCCTGAAAGGTATAAAGGTGAGGTGCCGAAAGCCACATTGAAGAGGTGGGCATTTAGTAAGGATTTGAAGATGGGTAGGAAGGGGTCTTGGCGTAAGGGCTCAGGAAGTTTATTCCAAGCATAGGGTGAGGCGAGGCAGAATGGGCGGAGCCTGGAGTTGGCGTGGTGGAGAAGGGTACTGAGAGGAGGGATTTGTCCTGTGAGCGGAGGTTTCGGGCGGGAACGTAAGGGGAGATGAGGGTAGAGAGGTAATGAGGGGCTGCAGACTGAGTGCATTTGTAGGTAAGAAGGAGAAGCTTCAACTGTATGCGGTATCTGATCGGAAGCCAGTGAAGTGACCTGAGGAGAGGGGTGATATGAGTATATCGGTTCAGGCGGAATATAAGACATGCAGCAGTTCTGAACGGATTGAAGGGGGGATAGATGGTTAAGTGGGAGGCCAGTAAGGAGTAGGTTGCAGTGGTCAAGGCGAGAGGTAATGAGAGCGTGGATGAGGGTTCGGGTGGTGTGCTCAGAGAGGAAAGGGTGAATTTTGCTGATGATAAAGAGGAAGAAGCGACAGGTCTTGGCTGTCTGCTGGATATGCGCAGAGAAGGATAGGGAGGAGTCGAAGATGACTCCGAGGTTGCGGGCGGATGAGATGGGGAGGATGAGGGTGTTATCAACTGAGATCAAGAGCGGAGGAAGAGGAGAAGTGGGTTTTGGTGGATAGACGATAAGCTCGGTCTTGGCCATGTTCAGTTTCAGGTGGCGGTTGGACATCCATGCAGCAATGTCGGAAAAGCAGGCCGATACCTTGGCCTGGGTCTCCGCGGTGATGTTAGGTGTGGAGAGATACAGCTGGGTGTCATCAGTGTAAAGATGATACTGGAAACCATGAGATGAGATCAGTGAGCCCAGGGAAGAGGTGTAGATTGAAAAAAGAAGGAGGTCCAAGGACAGATCCCTGGGGAACTCCAACAGAGAGCGGGATGGGGGTGGAGGAAGATCCATGAGAGTGTACTCTGAAGGTTCGGTGGGAGAGATAGGAGGAGAACCAGGAGAGGACAGAGCCCTGGAACCCAAATGAGGACAGTGTGGCAAGAAGTAAATCATGATTGACAGTGTCAAAAGCGGCGGATAGAAGAAGTTTTGTTAACATTGACATTCCAGGATATCAGATACAGTTAGTATTGTGCAGAGGTTAAGTAAGGGAGGAAAGAAGAAGGAAGGGAGTGTTTAGGGTAATTATAGAAGGTGGGCTTCCATAACTGAGTGGTTTGGTGAGGTGGATTTGTGAGGCTATAGGTTTTCATTGTAGGCCTTGTTGAGGAAATGTGTCTTCAGAGATTTGCGAAAGATAGTTGTTTCATCGATTGTTTTCAGGTCTGTAGGTAGTGCATTCCATAGCTGCGTGCTTATGTAAGAGAAGGTAGTGGCATGCATCAGCTTGTATTTTAGTCCTTTACAGCTGGGGAAGTGCAGGTTGTGAAATTTGCAGGATAATCTTGTTGCGTTTCTGGGAGGTAGGTCCACGAGGTTTAGCATGTAGATTGGGGCGTCTGTGTGAATGATTTTGTGTACAATCGTGCTGTTATGGGTGGGTTGTATGATTGGCCAGTGGAGCTCCCATAGTTGGAGGAAGTCTTTGCATTCGCGTACGTTGCTTGAGTTAGTATGGTGTGATTATGGTGGAGAAGTTTTTTGTGTTATGTTGTGAGGTAAGTACAAGACATTGTGTTTTTTCTGCGTTGTTTTAGTTGGAATGCATCTGCCCAGGTGTGCATTATTCAAGTTGAAGGTTAATGTCTCCTGCTATGAGAAGGTTCTGGGTGGAAGCACAAGTGTTCAATATGAAATCCAGAAAGTGTGTTTGTGAGTCTTGCCAATTGTCCGGGGGTATGTAAAATAAAATTAGGTTTAGGTGATCACGTAGGTTGGCGTGGTTGATTCTGACTGAGGCTATTTCGAGTTGGGGAAGAATAGATTCTGCTGTTGTTGTGACTGTGAATTGAGAATTATAGATTATTGCTATGCCTCCTGCTCTTTTTCCTTCTCTTGTCCAGTGGGTAATTTTGTATCCTGGAGGACAGAGCTCTAAAATTATTGGATCTTTGGGGTCTTGGATCCAGGTTTCGCTGATAAGTAGGAAGTTGAGATGGTCAGCTGTAATCCAGTCGGTTAGTATCGTGGTTTTATTGACTGCCGATCTGGCATTGATGTATCCTATTTGTATTTGTTGGTGGTGTTCAGTTGGGTTTGAGGTAGTGATAATTTTTATCAGCTGTCTGTCTTCTTGATGTATAAGTTTGTTGTGTCCTTTTGTTCCTTTCTGTTGATAGTGACCGTGGCTAGTAGGTTCTTCGTGCCATTGTTTAATTTTTTGGATAGGCATGTTGTGTATAGGTTGTGTGGGTGGTTTGTGAATTGTGGGAGTGGTGTTGTCTATGTTAGGGTTTGTGGGTGCGTGGTGGGTTAGGGAGAGACAGTAGGTAAATAGGATATGGGTTTCATATCAGTGTTAGTTATTTAGGGAGCGTTTAGCAAATTACAGTTCAAGATGCAGTATGAAACTATGAGATGCCTAATAAGCATTTAGAGGTATTTAGCAGGTTATAAATCATGTTTCAGTATGGTACTATGAGATGCGTAGCAAACATTTAACCGGCATTTAAATTACAGTTTTAGATGCAATATTATGTTACGAGATGCCTAGTAAGCAGTTAAAAGGCATTATAGATCTTGCTTCAGTAAAATGCTATGGAAAACCTAGCAAACATTTGAGTCCCACTTTTGCAGCAGGACTTCTTTATCTCCTTTTTTTTTGTGATTGGCTTCTTGCTTTGCAGCATGTAATAAATGTTGCAGGTTAAAGATTGGCCCTGCTGTCTTTAATGGAATGTATATAGTAACATAGTAACATAGTAGATGACGGCAGAAAAAGACCTACACGGTCCATCCAGTCTGCCCAACAAGACAACTCATGTGTGCTACTTTTGTGTATACCCTACTTTGATTTATACCTGTGCTACTTTTGTGTATACCCTACTTTGATTTATACCTGTGCTCTGCTCAGCACTAGCCCCGCCTCCCAACCACCGGCTCTGGCATAGACCGTATAAGTCTGCCCAGCACTATCCCCGCCTCCCACCACCGGCTCTGGCACAGACCGTATAAGTCTGCCCAGCGCTATCCCTGCCTCCCAACCTCCAGTCCCGCCTCCCACCACTGGCTCTGGCACAGACCGTATAAGTCTGCCCCGCACTATCCCCGCCTCCCAACCTCCAGCCCCGCCTCCCACTACCGGCTCTGCTATCCAATCTCGGTTAAGCTCCTGAGGATCCTTTCCTTCTGAACAGGATTCCTTTATGTTTATCCCACGCATGTTTGAATTCCATTACCGTTTTCCTCTCCACCACCTCCCACGGTGGTGAAGTGTTTACTATAGAAAAGAGGACAAGATTAGGAGAAGAGCAACGATGAATCTGGGATTTAGATTGAATCATCCTGGGATATGGGGAACTGTGAGATGTATGGTATTATTATTGGGGTAGTAATTGAATGTGTTATTTTATTGCAGGGTTCAGTTCTAATATAATGTATGTTACATATGTTATCCATGGCCCTTGTAATTAACTCAAAATATAAATCAATACCAGACCTACCAAGTCTCTCGCATTCAGTGGGAGACTCCTGCTTTGGTGGGTCATCTCCCGCACTCTCGCCAAAGCGGGAAAGTCTCCTGCTGAGACAGGTGGCGGTAGTTCCCTCTTTCACCAGGTATTCATTTCCTGGCCACTGCTGCTTCTCCTGCTGAGCAGCAGCAACCAAAAACAAAAGTAAAAAAGCAATCACTGGGCTACAGCAGCCTTCAGGTATTGGCTATCAGTTCTGCAGCCTCTCCTCTCTCTGCCCCTGGAGCAGGAAGTTGAGATCGACTTCCTGCTATACTCCTCCAGGGACAGAGAGAGGAGAGGCTGCAGAGCCGACAGCCAATGCCTGAAGGTCTCTATTCTATCCTTCTCGATCTATCTGCTGCTTTTGACACTGTTGATCACAGCCTACTTCCTTGATACGCTGTCCTCACTTGGATTTCAGGGCTCTGTTCTTTCCTGGTTTTCTTCTTATCTCTCCCAGCGTACCTTTAGTGTATACTCTAGTGGATCCTCCTCTACTTCTATCCCACTGTCAGTTGGTGTACCTCAGGGATCTGTCCTGGGACCTCTTCTTTTCTCCATCTATACTTCTTCCTTTGGTACTTCCCATGGTTTTCAGTATCATCTTTATGCTGATGACTCCCAGATCTACCTCTCCACACCAGAAATCTCTGCCGAACTCCAGGCCAAAGTATCAGCCTGCCTGTCTGACATTGCTGCTTGGATGTCTCAGCACCATCTGAAACTAAACATGACCAAGACTTAGCTTCTTATCTTTCCCCCTAAACCAACCTCTCCTCCTCCCCCATTCTCTATTTCTGTGGATAACACTCTCATCCTTCCTGTCTCATCAGCTCGTAACCTTGGGGTCATCTTCGACTCCTCCCTCTCCTTCTCTGCACATATTCAGCAGACTGCTAAAACCTGTCGTTTCTTTCTCTATAATATCACCAAAATTCGCCCTGTCTTTTCTGAGCACACTACCAGAACCCTCATCTATACTCTTATCACCTCTCACTTAGACTATTGCAACTTGCTTCTCACAGGTCTCCCACTTAGCCATCTCTCTCCTCTTCAATCTGTTCAAAATTCTGCCACATGACTAATATTCCACCAGTATCGTTATGTTCATATTAGCCCTCTCCTCAAGTCACTTCACTGGCTTTCTATCCGTTTCCGCATACAGTTCAAACTCCTCTTAGTGACCTCTAAGTGCATTCACTCTGCAGCTCCTCAGTACCTCTCCACTCTCATCTCTCCCTACATTCCTTCCCGGAACTCTATTCACTGGGTAAATCTCTATTATCTGCACCCTTCTCCTCCACTGCTAACTCCAGACTTGCTGCACTATATGCCTGGAATAGACTTCCTGAGCCGGTACGTCAAGCTCCATCTCTGGCCGTCTTCAAATCTAAGCTAAAAGCCCACCTTTTTGATGCTGCTTTTAACTCCAAACCCTTATTCACATGTTCAGAACCCTTATTTTATTATCCTCACTTCAATATTCCCTTATCTCTTGTTTGTCCTGTTTGTCTGTCCTAATTAGATTGTAAGCTCTGTTGAGCAGGGACTGTCTCTTCATGTTCAAGTGTACAGCGCTGCGTACATCTAGTAGCGCTTTAGAAATGATAAGTAGTAGAGAAGAGCGGCTGTAGAGCCGATAGCCCATGCCTGAAGGCTGCCTGCGGCGCCGCGCTTGCTTTAAAAAAAATTTTGTTAGCTCTTTTTTTTTTTTGTTGCGGCCACTGCTGCTCACCAGGAGAAGCAGCAGTGGCCAGGAAACGAATATCGAGTGGAAGGAGGAGCGGGAAACAGGAGGTAAAACAGAGAGAGTGGGAAGATGGAGAGAGAAGGAGGAGAGATGGAGAAGGGCTGGAGAAAGAGAGAAGCTGCTGGAGATGATGGGGAGGAAGTGGGGGAATCCTGGCTGACAGCAGAAAGAGGGAAGACGCTGGAAGGAAGGGTAGGGAAAGAAACAGAAGAGACATTGAAGGATAGGGAGAAAGAGGGGGGACATGATGAATGTAAAAGGGTAGCGAGAGAGACACTGGATGGAAAGAAGGGGATAGAGAGAGAAACACTGGATGGAAGGATCGGAAGAGGGGTAGACGGATGGAAGGATGGGGAGAAAAAGAGGGAAGACGGATGGAAGGATGGGGAGAGAAAGAGGGGAGGGATGAAAGGATTCAGAGAGAAAGGGGAGAGACTGGAAGGATGTGGAGAGAGAGGGGACACTGAACAGAAAAGGGTAGAGAGATAGAGAGAAACTGGATAGAAGGAGGGGGGAGAGACACTAGATGTGAGTGATATTGCAGAAGGACTGTCTGGAAGGAAGCATTGGAGAGGACAGACAACAGAGCCGCCAGAACTTCTCCGAGTTCCTTGCATACCCTCGGATATATCCCATCAGGCCCCGTCGCTTTGTCTATTTTTAGTTTAACTAGCTCCTCATGAACACAGAGTGATGGGGAGGAATATGCAGACACTGATAAGGATAAAGCTGAACTGCTTAACAATTATTTCAGTTCTGTGTTCACAGAGGAAATGCCAGGGGTAGGACCACAGAAAACAAATGTTAATGGGAATGGATGTATGGTAGACCAGGACCGATTCTTAAGACTGTGCTTGTGAGGAACTAGCTAAACTAAAAATAGATCAAGTGATGGGGTCTGATGGGATACATCGGAGGATATTCAAGGAACTCGAAGAAGTTCTGGTGGCTCTGTTGTCTGATCTCTTCAATGCTTTCTTAAATCTGGAGCAGCTGGTACAGGAGCCGACGAGAGAAGGAAAAATTCTAGACCTAGTCCTTAGTAGAGCGCATGATCTGGTGCAGGAGGTAATGGTGCTGGGGCCGCTTGATAACAGTGATCATAATATGATCAGATTTGATATTATCTTTGAAGTAAGTATACATAGGAAATCAAATACGTTAGCGTTTATCTTTAAAAAAGGAGACTGTGATAAAATGAGAAGAACGGTGAAAAAAAAAACTTAGAGGACCGGCTGCAAGGGTCAAAAATTTACATCAGGTGTGGATGCTGTTCAAAAACACCATCCTGGAAGCCCAGGCCAAATATATTCCGTGTATTAAAAAGGAGGATGGAAGACCAAACGACAGCCAGCATGGTTAAAAAGTGAGGTGAAGGAAGCTATTAGAGCTAAAAAAAAAAATAGAACCGAATGAAAATAATAGGAAACAGCGTAAGGAATGTCAAATGCAAAGCATTGATAAGGAAGGCTAAGAGGCACTTCGAAAAAAGATTGCGGTGGAGGCAAAAACACAGTAAAATAATTTTTAGGTATATTAAAAGCAGGAAGCTGGCAAAAGAATTGGTTGGACCACTAGATGACCGAGGAGTAAAAGGGGCGATCATGGAAGACAAAGCCATAGTGGAGAGATTAAATTAATTCTTTGCTTCACTCTTCACCAAGGAAGATTTAGGTGAGATACTGGTCCCAGAAATGGTATTTGAAGCTGATGAGTCGGAGAAACTGAATGAATTCTCTATAAACCTGGAGGATGTAATGTAGCAGTTCTACAAATTGAAGAATAGCAAATCTCCTGGACCAGATGGTATTCATCCCAGAGTACTGAAAAATGAACTTGTAGAGTTATTGTTAGTAATATGTAATTTATCATTAAAATCGAGCGTGGTACCAGAAGATTGGAGGGTGGCCAATGTAACGCCGATTTTTAAAAAAGGTTTTAGAGGAGATCCAGGAAATTATAGACTGGTGAGTCTGACGTCGGTGCCTGTCAAAATGGTAGATTCTATTATAAAGAACAAAGCTAAAGAGCATATTCAAAAGCATGGATTAATGAGACAAAGTCAACATGGATTTAGTGAAGGGAAATCTTGCCTCACCAATCTCCTACATTTCTTTGAATGGGTGAACAAACATGTGGATAAAGGTGAGCCGGTTGATATTGTGTATCTGGATTTTCAGAAGGCGTTTGACAAAGTACCTCATGAAAGACTTCAGAAGAAATTGGAGAGTCATGGGATAGGAGGTAGTGTTCTATTGTGGATTAAAAACTGGTTAAAAGATAGAAAACAGAGTAGGGTTAAATGGTCAGTATTCTCAATGGAGAAGGGTAGTTAGTGGGGTTCCCCAGGGGTCTGTGCTGGGACCGCTGCTTTTTTAACATATTTATAAATGACCTAGAGATGGGAGTAACTAGTGAGGTAATTAAATTTGCTGACGACACAAAGTTATTCAAAGTTGTTAAATCACAAGAGGATGGTGAAAAATTACAAGAGGAACTTACAAGACTGGGAGACTGGGCATCTAAATGGCAGATGACGTTTAATGTGAGCAAGTGCAAAGTGATGCATGTGGGAAAGAGGAACCTGAATTATAGCTACGTCATGCAAGGTTCCACGTTAGGAGTCACCGACCAAGAAAGGGATCTAAGTGTCGTCGTTGATGATACGTTGAAACCTTCTGTTCAGTGTGCTGCTGTGGCTAAGAAAGCAAATAGAATGTTAGGTATTATTAGGAAAGGAATGGAAAACAAAAATGAGGATGTTATAATGCCTTTGTATTGGCCCATGGTGCAACCGCACCTCGAATATTGTGTTCAATTCTGGTCACCGCATCTCAAAAAAAGATATAGTGGAATTAGAAAAGGTGCAGAGAAGGGCGATAAAATGAAAAAGAGGATGGGACGACTTCCCTATGAGGAAAGGTTAAATGGCTAGGGCTGTTCAGCTTGGAGAAAAGGCGGCTGAGGGGAGATATGATAGAGGTCTATAAAATAATGAGTGGAATTGAACGGGTAGATGTGAAGCATCTGTTTATGCTTTCCAAACATGCTAGGACTAGAGGGCATGTGATGAAGCTACAATGTAGTAAATTTAAAACGAATCAGAGAAATGTTTTCTTCACTCAACATGTAATTAAACTCTGGAATTCGTTGCCAGAGAATGTGGTAAAGACGGTTAGCTTAGCGGAGTTTTAAAAAGGTTTGGACGGCTTCCTAAAGGAAAAGCCCATAGACTGTTATTAAATGGACTTGGGGAAAATCTACTATTTCTGGGATAAGCAGTATAAAATGTTTTGTACTTTTTTTGGGATCTTGCCAGGTATTTGTGACCTGGATTGGCCACTGTTGGAAACAGGATGCTGGGCTTGATGGACCTTTAGTCTGTCCCAGTATGGCAATACAGCGAAGATACTTACCTGTAGCAGGTATTCTCCGAGGACATCAGGCTGATTGTTCTCACATGTGGGTTGGCATCCACGGCGGCCCCAGGAACAGAGATTTTCCAGCAAAATCTTCAAAACCTTTGCGACAGCCAGTAGAGCACGGAACAGACACACCGCGCATGCGCGGCCATCTTCCCACCCGCGCGCGTCCGTTCCCACCTCAGTTAAATGAAAAGCAAATAAAGCAGAACACAACTCCACAGGGGAGGAGGGTGGGTTGGTGAGAACGCGGTACCGGCGTTGGAGACCTCACCACAGGCACTGAGCCAGCCGCCACTTCCATCGTTTGTACCGGAGGCGCAAGCACCCCCGGTACCGGAACAGAGCGCTGCAGCAGCCCTTCCAGAAGGCCTGGAAGAATGGCTCAGATGCTCTCCTCCAGAGTCGCTGTCGAGGAAGGCTGGGAGGCCGGTGCAGGAGTCGAAGTCAGAATCTGCGAAGGCCTGGGAGGCGGTACCAGGCTGTCCGGAGATCAACACACCGACACCTCTTGTATGGAGGGGGAGCGCTCCACCCGACGTCGACGCTTTCAGGGTGCCGAATCCTTTGACGCCCCAGAGCTCTCGGTACCGTGTCTCGAAGGAGACCGGTGCCGATGCTTCTTAGCCTTTGCTCGAAGCACATCACAGGTACTCCTCGGTACCGAGGAGGACGTGGAATCTACACGCCTCCTTGGGGTCGGGTCCGACAACGGTCGGTCCCTGTGGGCCTGCCCAGCAGGAGTCTTCGAGACGGGTAGAGACTCATTCGACGGCTCACTGCTCCCAGCTAAAGGTGAAGTTCGGACAGCCACTACCTGCGCTCCCGATGTCATCCCCGGTGCCGATATAGACGCTGCCGACCTCGGTGCCAATGTCGACGCCGAGGAATCAGTCGGAGCTCCGAAGAGATGGTCCCGAAGAGCTCTTCTCGACGCCTGTGTCCGCTTTTTTAAACTCAGACACAACTTACAAGCGTCTGGGCGATGGTTGGGCCCAAAGGCACTGGACGCACCAGGAGTGCAGATCAGTGCTCGAGATAGACCGTTGGCTCCAAGCACACTTCTTGAAGTCACTGAGAGGCTTCGATGACATGAGCAGAAAAATCGTGGCGGTGAAATCAAACGGCTCGATCGTGCCAACAAAGGGCACAAAAATGGAGAACTTCGGACGGGCGGCCAAAAAGGCCGCAACGGAAATCGAAAGAAAACTTACCAGGGCAAAAAAACTAAGAAAAAAAGGTGTTGTTTTTTTTTAACTAGAAAACAAAAAAAGAGGAAAAGGCGACCTAAAACAAAAAGAAAGCGCTAAACGCTAGCAAAGGGCACCTAAGTTTTTCCTGGGACCTACAGGAGAGAGACCGACACGCAGCCACTCTCCACTGCAGAAAAGAAAAAACTGAGGCGGGAACGGACGTGCGCGGGCGGGAAGATGGCTGCGCATGCGCGTTGCGTCCATTCCGCGCTCTACTGGCTGTCGCAAAGGTTTTGAAGATTTTGCTGGAAAATCTCCGTTCCTGGGGCCACCGTGGATGCCGACCCACATGTGAGAACAAGCAGCCTGCTTGTCCTCGGAGAATTATGTACTTATGGAATGGTCCTGGAGGACTGCAGAAGGGTGAATGGAGAAGGAGAAGGCTTTTTTTTTTCAAAGCACTTAGACTTACAAGGTTCTATAGTAACCTATGGAACTTTTTAAGTCTAAGTGCTTTGAAAATTAGCCCCATGAGTCAACTGCCAAATTAAAGAGGATTGGAGAGGAACATCATTTCTCTTTTTCACAAAAAGAAAACAATCGCCCCCCTCCCCCCCATTACTCCTATGGGAGGCAATGGGAATGGACCAAGTGGACTCATTATGCTGCACTGGTCCAAAGGGAAATAGCATGATAGCAGTGAGAAGAGGTGACAGGAGTGATGGGTAGAGTTTTGAAGGGGGCAAGGGATACACTGCCTCCAAACTGCATGTGTTTCTTGGTTTAGGTTTCCCTCTTGGCTCAGCTTCCTTTCTCACTCCCAGTACTGCTCTACTGACCAGCTACTGACTCAGCTCCGTGCTAGCTTTTGGTGTGTGTGATCTATGTGGTTGTGCAGGGCATCTTGAATAAGGGATTTGCTATAGTGGTGTCCTACCCCCGTATCCTTCTAAATCACGAGGGTAATTCTATAATAGGGACATAGGAGCCAACTTTTTAAAATTATTGAAGGTGCTAGACCCAATGGTCTCCCTGGACACAGTTAATGAGTTTGGTCAATATTGGGGGTACTCAAGCATGCGCAGCACTCACAGAGCTGGCTCATATGAACAAGGTGCCTAACATTAAAGGACAAGTAAGCACCAATTTCAAGCCTATTCTATAAAGAAAAGTAGGCACCTACTTTTCTCTACAGAATACTGCATAAGTGGCAAAAAATATGCATATATTTAAGGCACAATCATTTACACCTGCCCTATAGCTAGTATAAATGTTCTCATCTAGACATTAGCTATGATGTGCATAAATGATAGAATATTATAATTTATGTGCCTATTTGCATGCTCCATCCATGTTCTGCCCAGTCTCACCCATGTGCATACTTACTGGGAAAGTACAAGCCATCAAAATATGGTGCATATTTTTCTGCTATTTGGTATTCTATAAGAGGTAATTTACATGTGTTCCTGCTGCCTAAAACTAGGTAGTTCATTATAAAATATGTGCTGAGTTGAGCACCCCTAATCATTTTAAAAAGTTGGATCCTATGGTGACAACACTGAATATATGCAAAAAAGGATAGTTCTGGCTACATTTATCCTACTCATAAGTTACAAAAATGTTTTCCTAAGAAGCCCGCTGTTACCTGCACATTTTATCCAAGAAGGCCGAGGGGTAGACTCTCGATGGAGCACATCAAGTTCAAAGCCATGTTTATCTTCTTGCTGTTGGACCTGTTGGTTGAGCTCAAGCAGTGTATCATACTCCATTTTTAACTGGTTAAAATCTTTCTGCAGTGTGTCCACCTGCAATCCAACATAGAGTGAGAGACAAAGAAATCATTACTATTGTGTTGTCACTAGTATTATACATAGACAACTTCCACTACAAGGTAACTGTAACCAAGTTCCAGTTCCAAAACGATGGCACAGCAGATTGTAACCGGTATGAAACTGTAACTTGCTCTGACAGATTATTACATTACATTAAATTACATCTAGGCTTATATCCTGCTAACACCTTTCAGTTCTAAGCAGGTTCCAAACATCAAGAAAACCAGAACATACTTCTAGAACTCAGGCAAGAAAGATAAGCTATATAATAAACTTTTTGAATAAGAAAGTTTTCATGTTCTTCCTAAATGAAAGATATGACTGAGGGATAAAGAACATTCCAGCAACGTCTTTCTATAATCATGCTGCTTGAACAGCCAGATATTTATAAAAAAAGACTAATCTTTTCTTTCCCTTAACTGATGGAAATATAAGGAAGTTATCAGTATCACATCTCCTAACTCTATAAGAAGACACAAAACAAAAAATAATAAAGCATATAACTAGAAATCTATCCTTGTAGAAAACAAGCTAACTTAAAGAAAACTCTAGCTACAATGGACAACCAATGAAGTTTGATATTGAGAGACACTATCAAACTTAGATAAACGAAAGATCAGTCTTATAGCCATGTTCTATATTGTTTGAAGCTTTTTTTATTTTATTTTTTTATTATTATTTAAACAATATACAAGTTGTAATAACAACACACTTGTGAAAACACAGAGATCATATTAAAGGAAAATAAACAACTGGACCCAAAGGTCTCAAACAAATGATATTTTAACAATCATATCTCTTTCTCAGACCTCAATCTTCAGAGGGGGAAAAGGTGGTGCAAATCATATAGGAGAAATTAATGAAGGAAACATTGTCTATTTGTTAGTGGCTTTACTTCTGATATTTTCTCGCAATTTCTTATAATTATTCTCAATTCAAGCTTTTCCTATCTACGAAACCCTGTAATTGTTCAGGATCATAAAAAATATACTTGTTATTCAAATATTTGACAATACATTTACAGGGGTAGGTGAGTAGAAATGAAGCTCCCATCTCTCTCACTCTATCCCTCTGTAACAAGAATTTTCTACGTCTTTCCTGAGTTACTCTAGTGACATCAGGATAGATCCATATTCTTTGACCATAAAATGGTTTCTGAAGATTTTTAAAGTATAATCTCATCAGTAAACTTAAATCTTGCTCAAATATTAAGGAAATAATTAGAGTACCGCGAGTTGTCACTTCAGTTATGGATTCTTCCAATATAGCCGTTAAATTCTGAAGATCTGTTTCATTACCCTCTTGTCCAGGTTCATTCTTCTTTGCTGGCATTTTTAAATAATAGATTTTATTACAAGGAGGGATGGCTTGAGATGGTATGTTCAGATTCTCAATTAAGTATTTTTTAAATAAATCATTTGGAGATGTCCCAGGTATTATGGGGAAGTTTATTGCTCTGAGAGTCAATCTTCGATTAAAGTTTTCTAGCTGTTCCATTTTTCTATGAAGCAACAGTTTATCTTTTACCAGTGAATCAGCCGTAGCCTTTATACTTTTTATTTCCTCATAATTCTGGGATATTTTTTCCATTGTCTCTGAACGTACCTTATCCAAGGATTCCGTTAACTGAGTCATTTTTGTCCCAATTGAAGTGGTTTCTCGAACGGACTTAGAAACAACTTGTTTTAGATCTTGAAGTGCTTTCCAGATTAAAGTTAGCGTTATTTCTGCAGGATCCGCTTCTTCCAAGCTTTCTTCCGTTGCAAACTCAGGAGAGGCACTGCCGGGCTGGGTGTTACCGTCAACGACTTCCGTTGCTTCAAACACTCCTTGCTCTCTCTCCTTTGTGTTGCCGGTGTTTGAAGCTTTTTTAATGACCCCTTAGAACAGCCCAAATAGATCAAGTTGCAATAATCAGGAGATGATAATAATAATCAATGTACCAGTCACTCATATTGGTTAAGTAAAAAAAAAAAAGTCTGACTAATACGAAGCTTCTTCATCAAGAAGAAACACTTTTTAACTACAAAGTTGTGGTTCCAGTGAGATAGTACAATCAATTTGACCCCCCAGAATCTTAATGATTGGAGAAAGTAAAAAATCAACCTTAATAGTAATCATCTGTGGAATTTGTTTTGGTCTAGAATGGAAACATAAAAATTTAGTTTTCTCTGTGTTAAGTTTTAACTTATGATCATATATCCATTTTTCTAATAAATCTATACAAAGCTGAACTCTCACAACATCAATATTAGAAATGTAATCTGTGTAAATATAATACAGAAAGCCATTTGGAGATCCAAGATGGCGCTGTAGCGAGTCGCAGCACCGGACACTCCCAGACGTGCCCCGAGTTAGCGCTGAGAAGGACTCCTGAATTCCCCAAGAAAAAATGGGGCAAAGGAGAGGGAAAGTAATGGAGCTTCCCTCAACCCCTGCTGGAACTAGACTGAGGAGCTAGGACTGACCAAGAGCCAAGTGTTAGACTACCTGCACATAGTACTGCACATACTATTCAGCGAAAGCTACGCACCTGTAGAAGGTATTCTCCGAGGACAGCAGGCTGATTGTTCTCACTGATGAGTGACGTCTACGGCAGCCCCTCGAATCAGAGATCTTCACTAGCAAAAGCATTTGCTAGCCCTCGCGCGCGCTCGCATACTGCGCATGCGCGACCGTCTTCTCGCCCGAACACGCTCGTGTTCGTCAGTCCAGTAAATAGTAAAGACAAAGACAAGGGAAGACACAACTCCAAAGGGGAGGCGGGTGGGTTGGTGAGAACAATCAGCCTGCTGTCCTCGAAGAATACCTTCTACAGGTATGTAGCTTTCGCTTTCTCCAAGGACAAGCAGGCTGCTTGTTCTCACTGACGGGGTATCCCTAGCCCCCAGGCTCACTCAAAACAATAAAAATTGGTCAATTGGGCCTCGCAACGGCGAGGACATAACTGAGATTGACCTAAACTAAACCAACTAACTGAGAGTGCAGCCTGGAACAGAATAAAAATGGACCTAGGGGGGTGGAGTTGGATTCTAAACCCCGAACAGATTCTGTAGCACCGACTGCCCGAACCGACTGTCACGTTGGGTATCCTGCTGAAGGCAGTAATGCGATGTGAATGTGTGGACAGATGACCACGTCGCAGCCTTGCAAATCTCTTCGATAGTGGCTGACTTCAAGTGGGCCACTGACGCTGCCATGGCTCTGACACTATGAGCCGTGACATGACACTCAAGAGGCAGCCCAGCTTGGGCGTAAGTGAAAGAGATGCAATCTGCTAGCCAATTTGAGATGGTGCGTTTCCTGACAGCCACTCCCCTTCTGTTGGGATCAAAAGAAACAAACATTTGGGCGGACTGTCTGTGGGGCTGTGTCCGCTCCAGATGGAAGGTCAATGCTCGCTTGCAGTCCAATGTGTGCAGTTGACGTTCAGCAGGGCGGGTATGCGGAAGGGGAAAGAATGTTGGCAAGACAATTGACTGGTTCAGATGGAACTCCGACACCACCTTTGGCAAGAACTTAGGGTGAGTGCGGAGGACTACTCTGTTATGATGAAATTTGGTATAAGAAGCATGAGCTACCAAGGCTTGAAGCTCACTGACTCTGCAAGCTGAAGTAACTGCCACCAAGAAAATGACCGTCCAGGTCAAGTACTTCAGATGGCAGGAATTCAGTGGCTCAAAAGGAGGTTTCATCAGCTGGGTGAGAATGACATTGAGATCCCATGACACTGTAGGAGGTTTGATGGGGGGCTTTGACAAAAGCAAACCTCTCATGAAGCAAACAACTAAAGGCTGTCCAGAAATCGGCTTACCTTCCACACGATAATGGTATGCACTAATAGCAGTAAGATGAACCCTTACAGAGTTGGTTTTAAGACCAGACTCCGACAAGTGTAGAAGGTATTCAAGCAGGGTCTGTGTAGGACACGAACGAGGATCTAGGGCCTTGCTGTCACACCAGACGGCAAACCACCTCCATAAAAAGAAGTAACTCCTCTTAGTGGAATCTTTCCTGGAAGCAAGCAAGACTCGGGAGACACCCTCAGAAAGAACCAAGGAGGCAAAGTCTATGCTCTCAACATCCAGGCCATGAGAGCCAGGGACCGGAGATTGGGATGCAGAAGCGCCCCCTCGTTCTGAGTAATGAGGGTCGGAAAACACTCCAATCTCCACGGTTCTTCGAAGGACAAGTCCAGAAGGAGAGGGAACCAGATCTGACGTGGCCAAAAGGGAGTGATGAGAATCATGATGCCTCAATCTTGCTTGAGTTTCAACAAAGTCTTCTCCACCAAAGGTATGGGAGGATAAGCATATAGGAGGCCCTCTCCCCAATGCAGGAGAAAAGCATCCGACGCTAATCTGACGTGGGCCTGAAGTCTTGAACAGTACTGAGGGACTTTGTGATTGGCCCGAGTAGCAAAAAGATCCACCAAGGGGGTGCCCCACGCTTGGAAGATCTGACGTACCACTCTGGAATTGAGCGACCACTTGTGAGGTTCCATAATCCTGCTCAACCTGTTGGCCAGACTGTTGTTTACGCCTGCCAGATATGTGGCCTGAAGAAACATGCTGTACCGGCGAGCCCAAAGCCACATTCTGACGGCCTTCTGACACAGAGGGCGAGATCCGGTGCCCCCCTGCTTGTTGATGTAATACATGGCAACCTGATTGTCTGTCTGGATTTGAATAATTTGATTGGACAGCCGATCCTTGAAAGCCTTTAGAGCGTTCCAGACCGCTCGCAACTCCAAGAGATTGATCTGTAGACCTTGTTCCTGGAGGGACCAATCCCCTTGGGTGTGAAGCCCATCGACATGAGCTCCCCACCCCAGGAGAGACGCATCCGTGGTCAGCACTTTTTGTGGCTGAGGAAATTGGAAGGGACGTCCCAGAGTCAGATTGAATCGAATTGTCCACCAATGCAGGGATTGACGAAAGCTG
Source organism: Microcaecilia unicolor (assembly GCF_901765095.1). Lineage (NCBI taxonomy): Eukaryota > Metazoa > Chordata > Amphibia > Gymnophiona > Siphonopidae > Microcaecilia > Microcaecilia unicolor. Next base: position 189,602,946 of record NC_044035.1, read on the forward strand.
GTGGACAGCCGGATTACATCCTCTAGATCCCCAGCAGCCTGGTACCACTGGGAAGCTAGGGTCCATTGAGCTGATCTCATGTGAAGGTGAGCCATGGGAGTCACATGCACTGTGGAGGCCATATGGCCAAGCAACCTCAACATCTGCCGAGCTGTGATCTGCTGAGACGCCCGTACCCAGGAAATGAGAAACAGAAGATTGTAGGCCCTCGCTTCCGGAAGGTAGGCACAAGCGGTCTGAGAGTTCAGCAGAGCTCCTATGAATTCGAGTTTCTGAACTGGAAGAAAGTGGGACTTTGGATAATTTATCACAAACCCTAGCAGCTCCAGGAGTCGAATAGTCATCTGCATGGACTGTAGAGCTCCTGCCTCGGAGGTGTTCTTCACCAGCCAATCGTTGAGATAAGGGAACATGTGCACTCCCAGTCTGCGTAGAGACGCCGCTACAACAAGCCAGGCATTTGGTAAATACCCTGGGCACGGAGGCGAGACCAAAGGGTAGCACTACAGTACTGAAAATGCCGTGTTCCCAGGCGGAATCGAAGATACTGTCTGTGAGCTGGCAGTATCGGGATGTGAGTGTAAGCATCCTTTAAGTCCACAGAGCATAGCCAATCATTCACCTGAATCATGGGAAGAAGGTTGCCCAGGGAAAGCATCCTGAACTTTTCTCAGACCAGATATTTGTTCAGGGCCCTTAGGTCTAGGATGGGACGCATCCCCCCTGTTTTCTTTTCCACAAGGAAGTACCTGGAATAGAATCCCAGCCCTTCTTGCCCTGGTGGCACGGGCTCGACTGCATTGGCGCTGAGAAGGGCGGAGAGTTCCTCTGCAAGTACCTGCTTGTGCTGGAAGCTGAAGGACTGAGCTCCCAGCGGGCAGTTTGGAGGCTTTGTGATCAAATTGAGGGAGTATCCCAACCAGACTATTTGAAGAACCAACTGGTCAGAGGTTACGAGAGGCCACCTTTGGTGAAAAAATTTTAACCTCCCCCCGACCGGTAGATCGTCCGGCACGGACACTTGATTTCGGCTATGCACTGCTGGAGCCAGTCAAAAGCCCGTCCCTGGCTTTTGCTGGGGAGCCGCAGGGGCCTGCTGGGTCGCACACTGTTGACGGGAACGAGCGCGCTGGGATTTTGCCTGGCGAGAGGGAGGATTGTACCTACGCTTACTCGAATAGGGAACAGTCCTCCTTCCGCCGTAAAAACGTCTACCAGTTGAGGTAGAAGCTGAAGGCATCCGACGGGAGAATTTGTCGAAAGCTGTGTCCCGCTGGTGGAGCTGCTCTACCACCTGTTCGACCTTTTCTCCAAAAATATTATCCCCCCGGCAAGGAGAATCCGCAATCCATTGCTGAAGTCTATTCTCCAGGTCGGAGTCATGCAGCCATGAGAGTCTGCACATCACAACACCTTGAGCAGCGGCCCTGGACGCGACATCAAAAGTATTGTAAACACCCCTGGCCAGGAATTTACGACATGCCTTCAGCTGCCTGACCACCTGCTGAAAAGGCTTGGCTTGCTCAGAAGGGAGCTTATCCACCAAGTCCGCCAACTGCCGCACATTATTCCGCATATGAATGCTCGTGTAGAGCTGGTAGGATTGGATTTTGGAGATGAGCATTGAAGAATGGTAGGCCTTCCTCCCAAAAGAATCCAAGGTTTTAGAGTCTCTGCCCAGGGGCGCCGAAGCATACTGTAAACCCCCTAGTTGTGGAGCAGGTAAATTTGAATAATTGAAGAAATAAATATATGAGTGTCACAGTTTTAAATAGGGTTCCCAAATAAACTCCACACAACCAAGGGATTTAGCAAGATAAAAAATATTAAAGGTTTTATTAAAGGGTAAAATGAATAGAGGGTAAAGTAAATAGAAACACTTGTTGGTTATGTTTCTTAAATGTTGGTACCAATTTTTACAGGTTGATGATATTAAATAAAATTAGTGCAAGATGTTAAATGCTTTGAGATAAGTTACAAAGGAAATAAAGGCAATAACAATTTTAAAACCACAATCACAGTCACCAAGAATCACAGTTATCAAGGATCACAGCTATCAAGACCCCAACTCCACATCTGCAGTAACCCAAAACATCCCACACATGTACACAGCACTAATTAGTGTGCTCAGATCAGATATATATAGTTTTCAATTTGTGTGCACACAATTTCGTTACCAGTATATTAAAGTCTTCGCTAGCATCGCTGCTTGCTTGCGTTGGGTACCTTAGTCTTCTTCACTTCCACGTCTCCTCGGTTGGTGAGGTCAGCTCACTGGTTCAGTGACTCCCGATACCTACTACTCTGACTCAAAAAAACTCAAAAAAGGAAAACCTTGACTTTCTGTGGAACTTGTGCACTAACTGGATTCAAAGAAAAGATAAGCAAGGGAAATTCCTATCTACACCACCCAAACCATGCCCTTTTTGCTTCTGCTATACAACCACCCCTAATCTCACTGATGGACTGCTACCCTAATTCTCACAAAGGCAAGGCAGTCACAGGACTCGAGGCTTAGGCTGGCAGCTGTTCCCCAAGGCAGGCTTTTGTCTGGATCCCCGGAGGCAGACATAAACAAAAAAAAACACAGTGTTTACTTTTAGTCTGGCCACTCAGTGCAGGGGGATGCCCTTCTCTCTCTCTTTGTGGAAGCTCAAACCAACAAGCTCCTGGGCTAGATCCCTCCTGAGGCAGGCACTCAAAAAGCACAGTTCCTTTTCTTATCTGGGCTCTCAGTGCAAGGGGGGGTGTCTCTTTCTCTCTGGAGCTTCCTCCCTCTCTGGATCAGCCTCTTGTTTACAGGACAGTCACATGGCTGGCTTTCTCCTCTGCTCTCTGGACAGACAGACACACACACATGCGGATTGCCCTGGGTGGGTTCCTCTGGGGTTCTATCCAGCTATGCACTGCTCCCAGCACGTCCCTGTGACCACTGTAACAACAAATCTTCTGCTCAGCTCACCTCAGTCCCCTTTCTTCTGTTCCTGTCTGCTTCAATGCCCGGCCACACTCACCATCTCTCTTTCTTCATCTGTGGGTTCCAGCCTGCAGCTGCCTCTTCTTATTTGAGCATGCCCTGCTTCTGCACCAGCTTGCAGCACATTCTTCCCTCAGACCATGCTTGTAGCTTCCATTGTCTGTAGCCTCGATTGCCTTCTTCCCAGGCAGCCTCTGCACTGTAAAAACTTCTTTGTCCCACCTCTCTGTCCCTTGGATTGGCTTGAAATTTGCGCCAATCTAAGGATCAGACTGCCTCCTGCCACCTCATTGGTCCAAATTGATCCTGTCTCCTATTGGCTATCTCACACACTGTCCCCTCCTCTACTTCCAGTTCTCAAACAGCGAATCAGGAGCCTTGTACTGTGCTCTCAGACAGCCAATCGGAAGGTTTGTAACAAGTCTGCCCTTCTCTCACAGTTACAAACTGCTGAAACTTTATAAACATACATCTAGCAGCCATGGACATCTGAGTTCTTCGTACAACAGTGCTGGAGCATTTTAAACAGTCTAAACATTCTAACAAAAGGTGCTAGCATTGTTGCTGGCTCTCAGCTTGTCCTCTGTGTCTCCCTGCTCTCTGCAAGATGCCCTCTTCCCCCTAAAGAGGGGGGGGGGGGGGGGGAACAAGGTAAAGGCTTCTTTTCTTCTCTATATTTACACTTCTCCTGGGGTACACAAATGTCGCCCCCAACATTTCTCCCAATACTTCATCATATAACATTACATTCACAGTTTTATGTTAGGCCCATCACATTAACACTTCTCACATTACTATGCCTGTCTCAATACAGGTAGTAATTGTCTGACAGATACCTGGAAGGATTCCCTTTATTTGATCGGGAGGACCTCCTGGGGGGATACAGGTATTCAGGAGGGCCAACACCAGCATCCTCTCCTATTACTTCGGGTTCTACTTCCCCCTTTACATCAGGCTCAATTTCTAAATCTGGCACTCCTCTGTTTGGGACTGTATCTTCCCTGGCAACGTAAGTATCAGGCCCTCCCAACAACACATACAGTACACTGTCATTGTCATCATCATCATCAGTATCTTCAATATCAGATATCTCAGGTAACCCCAAGGTGGACCCTAAATCACACATGGCATTGGGTAACACCTTCACATGGTTTCTGTGCACTACTTTGACAGGACCACCACTTCCCCCAGGTTCGTTCACCTGATCTATCACATATATTCTGTCATCCCACAGATCCTGAATCTTGTGGTGGCCAGGAAACCTGTGGACTCGCAGCAACACCCTGTCTCCTTTCTTCAGTAGGGCCCCCTTTGCTCTCCGGTCGTAGCACCTCTTTCGGGTCTGCCCCTTCTTCTCGGCCACCTGTCTGGTGATTTCCCATGACAAGGCCATCTTGTCGTGATGTTGCTTGACCCAGCTGTCCAAGTTTGTTGCGATGCCATCCTCTTCTCTAGCAAACACATCTGAGAACATTCGTGGATCTCTCCCAAACATGAGGTAGAATGGGGTGTATCCTGTCGATTGGTGGATCTGACTATTGTAGGCAAGCATCAGTTCAGGTAGGTAGTCACCCCAATGTCTCTTTTTAGAGGGTGGCAGCGTTCTCAGCATCTCATGTAGGGTTCGATTAAAGCGCTCACACTGCCCATTACCTTGAGGGTGATAGGGCGTTGTTCGGCTCTTTCTTATCCCATACAACTGGCAAAGGTTCTTGATCACCTCCGACTCGAAAGCCCGGCCCTGGTCTGAGTGTAGTTGTTTTGGGGCACCATAGTGGACTATCCAGTGTTCGACTAGGGCTCTGGCGGCAGTCAATGCAGTCTGGTCTCTAGTAGGGACTGCTACAGTATACAGGGTGAACATGTCGGTTATAATCAGCACAGTTTCAACCCCGCTATCTTCTGGTTCTAGAACTGTGAAATCTAGTGCAAGGACTTCTAATGGGTATGAAGTCTTGAAACAATTTAGAGGGACTTTCTCTCTGGGTGCCACATCTCTTGCCAAGAGACAACGTTTACAGTCTCGTCCCCACTTTCGGACATCATCATGAATCTGCAACCAATAGTATTTTCTTTGGATGGCTCTTGTCACTGCCTCCTCAGCTCTGTGTCCCATTTCATCATGGTAGGTGGACAAGATTTCTGCTTTTAAACACTCTGGGACTACTAACTGATCAATTTGCTCTTGGTCTCTGGGGTTCTTAATCACTCTGTATAAGAGACCATCTTTCAACTTCAGTCTCCCTCGCATTTTCCAAAGCTTTTTGCTGTCTTCGGACCAAGTCTCAAAATCTTCTGTCCTGGCACTGAAAAAAGCTTTGATTATGGGGTTTAAGGTGTGATCTGTTCTCTGTAGCTCTCTCACAGTGAGGTCAGAAGGTAAAACACTTCAGACTCTGGTTCTCTCACAGGAGGGCTATTGGCTCCAGCACGGATGTTTTGGCTTTGGGCCTGGAACCGCTACTGAATCTCGTTGGCCTCTCAGTACCACCATCTCCCCCAGCTTCTGATTCGTGTAATCTGGACGTATGTCCGCATTGGTATTCTGTCTTCCAGGCTTGTATTGCACCTCAAAGTTGAAGTCAGCCAACTGGGCTAGCCAGTGTTGGATTACTGCTGACACCTTCGCTGTATCTAAGTATCTCAGGGGATTATGGTCTGTCTTCACAATGAACTTTTTGTATACCAGGTAGTCACGAAACTTCTCAGTGATCGCCCATTTCAGAGCAAGGAGCTCCAATTTAAAAGGACTGTAGTTTTTGTCATTTCTCTCGCTTTTGTGTAGGCCCCGGCTGGCATAGGCAACTACTCATTTCACACCATCTTGTTCTTGGCTAAGTACTGCTCCTAACCCACTCTGGCTGGCGTCAGTAGTCAGTATGAATGGCCTACTGAATTCGGGATATACCAGGACTGGTGGCAACATCAACTTCTCTCTTAGCACATCAAAGGCCTTCTGGCACTCCATGGTCCACACGAAGGAGGCCACGCTTGGCTTTGTAGGTTTGCCCATTAGCACATGTAGTGGTTTTGCTATCTGTGCATACCCGGGAACAAATCGCCTGTAGTAACTTGTAAACCCGACAAACTTTCGGACATCTTTAGCTGTCTTTGGAATCGGCCAGTCTTTCAGGACCCTGGTCTTGTCTTCGTCTGCTGCAACTCCCTTCTCAGACACCACATGGCCCAAAAACTTCACTTCTCTCTCAAACAAGCAACATTTTGACGGCTTTAGCTTCAACCCATGTTCTTTAAGTCTAGAGAACACTTTCTCTAGGCAGTCCACATGATCTTCGAATGATGCGGAAAATATCAGGATGTCATCCAGGTATAGTAAGAGGATGGTGAGCACGTAGTCATTGAAGACCAGTTCCATGAGTCGGGAGAACGTAGCAGGTGCATTGCTCAATCCAAACGGCATCCGGTTCCATTCAAAGAGACCGAATGGTGTAGTTACAGCCGTTTTGGCCTTGTCTTCTTCAGCCATTGCCACTTGGAAGTAGCCAGACGTTAAGTCAAGTGACGAAAAGTATTTGGCTTTTCCCAAAGCATCCAGTGACTCTTCAATTCGTGGGAGGGGGTACGCATCTTTCACTGTCACTTGATTTAGCCTCCTACAGTCCACGCAAAACCGTATCCCTCCATCCTTCTTCTGTACGATCACTGCTGGGATGCCCATGGACTGCAACTCCTTTGCAGGATCTTCTGGTCCACCAGTGTTTGGATGTGCCTCTTGAATTCCTCATATATGTGAGGTGACACTCTCCGGTACGGCTGTTTTATGGGTACTACATTCTCTGTGTTGATGTAGTGTCTTACGAGGGTGGTAGACCCAATGTCACCCTCGTCTTTAGAAAACACATCTCGGTGCCTCTGTAACAATCCTTCCACCTCTTCAGCCTGCAGGATGGTTAGATTTTCCCACTTGACCTGCGGTATAGGGGCTAGGCTGTTCTCGAAATTCTCCTCTTCTATGAGGGTCACCACAATCTCAGATTCAGCTTCGTCAAACCTCACCCTTTTCTGAGGTACTGTCTCTATGCTCTGCAGAGCAGCTAGCTCTGCTATGCGTGCTCGTGGGCGAATCTGGATGGTTTTGTTGCTCAGGTTCAACACTCGGATAGGTACTTTCCCCTCTTCGGCGTTAGCAAGTATTTTGGCCAACATCAACCCCTCTGGAGAAGTGATAGTTGGCGTGGGTTCGACAAGGACTGGACATACAGGTAGGGACCGGATCCGGTGACAGATGCCCTGGGTGATTCTTTCTGTCAATGGAGGGATGATCACTCTTTTGTTCCCCAGCAGCTTAACAAAGCCAATCGGCCCCTCTTGATCCAGTTGCTGGTATCCTTGCCGGATCTGGGCGACAATCTTGCAAACACCTTTGGGAGTGGCAGTGGTACTGTTGAAAAGGGAAGCTCCAGGCACAAGGTCTCTAATGTCTTTCAATACGTTTGTGCCAATCAAGCCAGGAACTTCATCACTCCATGCCTCATCTCTGGTGACAAATATGCATCTATCAGGAACGGTCTGGCCAAAGCAGGTCACGTCAGTCACTAAACAGCCGATTACTGGGATCTCCAATCCATTTGCCGCTGTCAATTTGATCCATGCAGCATCTAGCAATTTTGGCTTTGTCGTTAGCTTGGTATAGAAGTGGCTAGCTGTAATCGTAGACACTTCAGAGCCGGTGTCTATTAAACAATTTACTGGCACTCCACCCATAAGCACCTCAAAAATGGGTCTTGGACCAATAGCACTTTCTCTCTTCTGGGCCTCAGGGATGCATATTTTACTGCCAATGTTGGTAACCTGCCCCTGCTCACGTGGTGTAGAGGGTAGGGAGGAATCTCTCCTTTGCACTTCCTGTGTCGCTTCCCTTCCACCACTCACCCTGGGTGCCTCTGCAGGTCTCTCGTCGCGAGCTCCCCTGGAGCATTTTAAACACTCTAAACATTCTAACACAAGGTGCTAGCATTGTTGCTGGCTCTCAGCTTGTCCTCTGTGTCTCCCTGCTCTCTGCAAGATGCCCCCTTCCCCCTAAAGAGGGGGGGGGGGGGGACAAGGTAAAGGCTTCTTTTCTTCTCTATATTCACAATACTACCTAGAACTCTTGATCTTCTTAAGGGCCAGATCCACCACTCCAGAGTCGTGAGGCAACTGAGTCCGCATCAACTCTGGATCCTCATGGATCCGATACTGGGACTCGATCTTCTTGGGAATGTGGGGATTAGTTAGTGGCTTCGCCCAGTTCGCCAGCAATGTCTTCTTGAAGACATGATGCCTGGGTACTGTGGACGATTCCTTAGGTGGCGAAGGATAGTCCAAAAGCTCAAACATTTTGGCCCTTGGCTCATCCTCAGTAACCACAGGGAAGGGAATGGCCGTAGACATTTCCCGGACAAAGGCCGCGAAAGATAGGCTCTCGGGAGGAGAAAGCTGTCTTTCAGGAGAGGGAGTGGGGTCAGAAGGAAGACCGTCAGACTCCTCGTCAGAGAAATATCTGATGTCTTCCTCTGCATCCCACGAGGCCTCACCATCGGTATCAGACACGAGTTCATGAACCTCTGTCCGAAGCCGTGCCCGCCTGGACTCCGTGGAAACATGGGCACGGTGAGAACGTTGAGAAGAGGACTCCTGTACCGGCGGCGATGAAGCTCCCTCCATCGATGTTGTCGGGGAGTCCGCCTGGGAGGCAGCCAATGCAGGTACCGGAAGCGGTACCGGTATTGGAGACCTCACCACGGGCAAGGGGCCAGCTGTCGTCTCACTCAACGGCACCGGCGGCGCAAACACCCCCAGTACCGGAGGAGAAGGGCGCAACAGCTCCTCCAGGATCCCTGGAAGAATGGCCCGGAGGCTCTCGTTCAGAATGGCTGTCGAGGAAGGCAGGCAGTCCGGCATAGGCGACGAGCTCAGAATCTGTCCGAGATGCGGAGGCGGTACCGGGCTGTCCAGGGTAGAGCGCATCGACATCTCCTGTATGGAGGGTGAGCGGTCCTCCCGGCGTCGATACTTAGAGGGTTGCCAATTCCCTCGGTACCACATCTGGAAGGTGACCAGTGCCGATGCTTCTTTGCCTTCACATGAAGTATGTCACCGGAACCTCCTGGTACCGAAGAGGAGGACGTCGAATCCAAACGCCTCTTTCTCGGGGCCAGGTCTGAAGAAGGTCGATCCCGGGGGGGCTGTACCGCAGGAGCCCTCGAGGTAGGCAGAGACCTACTCAAGGGCTCACCGCCACCAGCAGGGGAATGGACAGCCCTCACCTGCGCTCCGGAAGAAGAGGCACCCTCCGACGACATCAGTACCAACGATGATCCCGGTACCGTAGACATTGAAGCACCGGTCGATGACCTCGGTACCGCAGACGTTGATGCACCGGCCGATGACCTCGATACTGTAGACGTCGATACACCGGGCGAGGCCCCGAACAAAGAGTTCCACTGGGCCGATCTTGCTACCTGAGTTCTCTTCTTCAACAGAAGACAGAGATTGCAGGCCTGAGGACGATGCCCAGCACCCAGACACTGAAGGCACGAAGCGTGCCTATCAGTGAGCGAGATAACCCGGCTGCACTGGGTACACTTTTTGAAGCCGCTGGGAGGCTTCGATGACATGGGCGGAAAAATCACGCCGGCGAAGTCAAAATTCACGATGATGGCAATGGGTACCAAAAAAAATAGGGAAAAACCCGTACGGGCGGCTAAAAAGACCGCTTCTGAAAGCGAAAGGAAACTTAACGGGGAAAAACTCAAAAATAAGGTTGTTTTGGTTTTTTTTTTAAACAAAACTCAACACGACGGAGAAGAAAAATGCAAGACTTCCGAACGGAAGAACGCGGTGAAAGGCGCGAGGGTCTCCTCAGGGCACAGACGACCGAAAAAACAGATGTCCTGAGCCATGGAAAAAAGAAGACTGACGTACACGAGCGCATTCAGGCGGGAAGACGGTCGCGCATGCGCGCGTGAGGGCTAGCAAACGCTTTTGCTAGTGAAGATCTCCGATTCGAGGGGCTGCCATGGACGTCACCCATCAGTGAGAACAAGCAGCCTGCTTGTCCTCGGAGAATCTCTGATTACACTCCCCAAAGCAGCCGTCATTCCTATACACTCAAAAAAAAGGAAACCTAGGAGCTGCTTCTCATTGTCGTTTTTACAGCTGTTTCCACTGGACAAAAGGAGAGGGGAGACACACAGACCCTGCAACTGGGAGGGGGGTGGAGGGGGGACCCTGCAACTGGGAAAAAGGGAGGGGGAGGGGGACCCTGCAACTGGGAGGGGGGTGGAGGGGGGACCCTGCAACTGGGAAAAAGGGAGGGGGAGGGGGACCCTGCAACTGGGAAAAAGGGAGGGGGGACCCTGCAACTGGGAAAAAAAGAGGACGGGATGGAGGGGGGGGACCCTGCAACTGGGAAAAAGGGAGGATGGGAGGAGGGGGGACCCTGCAACTGGGAGGAAGGAAGGAAGAAAGGGAGGGAGGGAGGGGGGTGACATCCCTGCAAATGGGAGACATACCGGGGGGACGACGACCCTGGAACTGGGAGAGAGGGGGGACCCTGGCACATACTTTCATTCTCACACACACACTCACACCCAGTCTCACTCTCTCTCTGTCACACACAGTGTGACTGTGAGAGAGAGAGAGAGAGAGTGAATGTGCGAGTGTGTGTGTGTGACAGAGAGAGAATGAGACTGGGTGTGAGTGTGTCTGTGAGAGAGAGAGAGAGAGAGTGTGTGTGAGCATGAGCGTGTGTGCCAGGGGCCCCCCCCCCAGTTCCAGGGTCCCCCCCCCTCCCTCTCGCCCTCTGAGTTCCAGGGTTGTTGTCCCCCTCCCTCCCTCCGAGTTCCAGGGTCGTCCCCTCCCTGCCTCCCTCCGAGTTTCAGGGTCACCTCCCTCCCCTGCATTATGCTCTCTCCCCTGCATTCATCCATATGCAGGCAACGTCCTCTGTGCCCTGCCCCCTCCATCCATCCTTGTGCATCTCTCCCCTGCCCCCTCCACCTCCCTCCGAGTTCCAGGCCCCCCTCACTCCCCCTCCCATTTCCAGGGTTCCCCCTCCCCTCTGTCCCTCCATCCGTCCCTCCCAGTTCCAGGATTCCATGGAACTGGGAGGGAGGGGGGACGGAGAAGGCTGGAGGAGTGACATCAGCAGGTGGTTACAATCCCAGTGACACACATTGGAACGTTGGAGGAGAACATTGGAGGAGTGATGTCAGCAGGTGGTTACGATCCCAGTGAGACACATTGGAATGTTGGAGGAGCAAATTATTATATTAGATAGTATTTGATGTTTATACTCTTAAAGCATATACTCTTAAAGTTACAGTTGTATTTAGAATTATATAAAGAGTGATATTTGGAATTAGATATGGATTCCTGCCTCTGGGTTGTACTTCTTACCGGAATCTACACTGATCACATTCAGATCACAAAGCACCACTCAAAATATATAAAGGGAAGAGAAAGCAGTTTACATATTTTACTTAAGTCTTAAAACTTAACAAGAGAACAGTAACAATCTGTAAAATGTGCTTAAGATAATATAAGAGTAAGAAATAAAAACCTACTTCTTAGCTGTATTCCTTATTAAAGTCTAAGCACTCCATAGTTTAGAATCTGTGTTAGAGAAGGAGCTGCTGAAAATGGCTACTCAGATCACAGCTAGACTGCAAGACACCATATTACAAGCACATGGAGGGAAAAAGAAAGTTGTTAGTGCCAGTGGCGTAACCAGACTGCCAATTTTGGGTGGGCCTGAACCCAAAGTGGGTGGGCACAAAATTTTCTCTCTACCCCCCTCCCCCAGCAAAATGTAGTCACACTAATCAGATGCATTTGTCACACAGGGGTAAAGTGCTGCTTTTCAGTGCATCAGGTTTCAGAAAATAATGTATTTAATAGCCTAACACCCTTTTCAATGAGCTTTCAGAGACCAAAACCTCCTGCCTCAGGTCAGTATAATGCTGTTATGGTATCCTCTCCTGACCTAAGAAAGTATTGGTCTCTGAAATGTTATTAACACAGGTACCGTATTACTTGATCCTAAATTAAAAATAAAATTATTTTCTTTACCTTTGTTGTAAGGCCATTTACTTTTTCTCATTGTGTTGCTCCCAGTCTCTAGATTCTGCTTTCCTTCATTTTCGCTTAACTCTTCTGCGCCATTTGTCATTTTTCTCTCCTTTTTCTTTGCTTTCTTCAATATTTTTCAGCCTCGCTGTCTGTCCAGATTTAATTCATTCTTACTATTCATTCTTTAATTTCCTTCTTTTTTCTTCATCTACCTATGGCTTTTCATCTTTTTCTCACCCTTGTTCTCCCCATGCCCCTTCCTCTTATTCTCCAGTCTTTCTCTACTCCCCTTTTCCATCCAGCAGCTCTCCTCTTTCTCTCCCCATCCTTCCAATGTCTCCCCTCTTTCTTTCTGCATCCTTCCATCCAGTGTCTCCTCTTTCTCCCTACCCTTCCATCCAGCGTCTTTCCTCTTTCTCTCCCCATCTTTCCACCCATAGGCGCCTGGTATAAAAGGCTTGGCAGGATGGATCAGCTGTTTCTATTTCTGTTGATGGCTCTCTCATTCTCCCTGTCTCCTCAGCTCGAAAACTTGGGGTCATCTTTGACTCTTCTCTCTCCTTCTCTGCTCATATCCAGCAGATCGCCAAGACCTGTCGTTTCTTTCTTTACAACATCCGTAAAATCCGCCCCTTTCTTTCCGAGCACTCTACCAAAACCCTCATCCACACCCTTGTCACCTCTCGTTTAGACTACTGCAATCTGCTTCTTGCTGGCCTCCCACTTAGTCACCTCTCCCCTCTCCAGTCGGTTCAAAACTCTGCTGCCCGTCTCATCTTCCGCCAGGGTCGCTTTACTCATACTACCCCTCTCCTCAAGACCCTTCACTGGCTCCCCATCCGTTTTCGCATCCTGTTCAAACTTCTTCTACTAACCTATAAATGTACTCACTCTGCTGCTCCCCAGTATCTCTCCACACTCGTCCATCCCTACACCCCTTCCCGTGCACTCCGCTCCATGGATAAATCCTTCTTATCTGTTCCCTTCTCCACTACTGCCAACTCCAGACTTCGCGCCTTTTGTCTCGCTGCACCCTATGCCTGGAATAAACTTCCTGAGCCCCTACGTCTTGCCCCATCCTTGGCCACCTTTAAATCTAGACTGAAAGCCCACCTCTTTAACATTGCTTTTGACTCGTAACCACTTGTAACCACTCGCCTCCACCTACCCTCCTCTCTTCCTTCCCGTTCACATTAATTGATTTGATTACTTTATTTATTTTTTGTCTATTAGATTGTAAGCTCTTTGAGCAGGGACTGTCTTTCTTCTATGTTTGTGTAGCGCTGCATATGCTTTGTAGCGCAATAGAAATGCTAAATAGTAGTAGTAGTAGTAGTAGTTCTCCCACGAGTCCTGCTGCTCGGCAGTGAAAGCCGTCTCTAGCCTTGTGTATAACCAGTTGTAATTTGATTACCTTACTGCTGGGAGAGCAGAGCAGGGGGGTTGGCTGGAGGTGTCCTGGGTTGCCAGGGAGATATTTAACTAGGATGAATTCCTGCACATGAGCAGTTCATACCAAAGAGACTTGCACTGACCCCTGAAATTTTAAAAGTGCTAAAAATAAGTTTTAAAAGTATTTGCATTAAATCTAATTGCAGAATTTAGGTGCTAGGAAGTGGGATTGGTATGCCATGTACTCAAATTTGCTCAAGCCATATGCAAATTAGTCCATTTTTGGGAGGTTCTCATTTGCATATTTATGGGTAAACATTGTTGGAAATGTTTACAGCCTTAATGTTAGGGCATGGCTCTGATCAAAAATGTGAAGTTTGATCCAAAAACAAAGAGTTTAGCTAGTGTTTTTGACTAAAAATTCCCATTAGAGTGTCTGTATGTTAATCTGCATTGGCTGTCAGCTCTGCAGCCGCTCCTCTCGCCTCTCACAACGCTCCTCCGGGGTCCTGCTCCAAGAGCAGTGACGTGAGAGGCGAGAGGAGCGGCTGCAGAGCCCACAGCCAATGCCTGATGGCTGCCTGCATCCTGCGGTGCCGCGCTTGCTTTTTTAAAACATTTTTGGTTGTTTAATTAGCTCTTTTTGTTTTTGTAGCGGCCGCTGCTGCTCAACAGGAGAAGCAGCAATGGCTATAAATGGGGGCTGGTGCCGCGTGTTTTGCGGGAGACTTGGCAGGTCTGTGTTGGGTGGGCGGGCCTGGAGAGAAAGTGGCTGGGCCTGGGCCCATCCAGGTCCGCCCGTGGCTACGCCCCTGGTTAGTGCCGCAATAAAAGAGATCTTCCAGACTACATCAAACTATCACAATAATGTTTGATTAGTATGTGTATAAAGAATGAAACAGCCATGAGTTAAAAAGAAAAGAGAAAGAGATAGGAAGAATAGTAGCATTATATATCATATCTATGTAAATCTTACTTCTTAACATTGCATTTAAGTACCTAGAACACAGAGGTCAGGATTTAAACTGTGTGGGGAATTAAAGACAGACTCTGAAGGGCATAATCGAACGCGAATGCACATCTCCATGGGCGACTATCTCCGACGACCGGTCCGCGAAGGGGCGGGGCAGACCGTATTTTCGAAAAGATGGGCGTCCATCTTTTGTTTTGATAATACGGTTGGTGCCGGGCAAATGCATCGGATTTGTGCTGGGCGGTATCAGTTTTCAGTGGTAATGGAAACTGAAGCTGCCTAGCTCAAAAACGAACAACTTCAAGGCATTTGGTCACGGAAGGGGCCAGGATTCATAGTGCACTGGTCCCCCTCACATGCCAGGACACCAACCGGGCACCCTAGGGGGCCCTTGTAAAAGTTTTTTAAAAAATTAAAATACCTCCCAAGTCCATAGCTCCCTTACCTTGGGTGCTGAGCCCCCCCAAAACCCACTCCACACAACTCTACACCATTACCATAGCCCTTATGGGTGAAGGGGGGCACCTAGATGTGGGTACAGTGCGTTTTGGGGGTGGTTTGGAGGGCTCTCATTTACCAGCACAAGTGTAACAGGTAGGGGGGGGGGTGGGCCTGAGTCCACCTGCCTGAAGTCCACTGCACCCACTAACAACTGCTCCAGGGACTGCATACTGCTGTGATGGAGCTGGGTATGGCATTTGAGGCTGGCATACAAGCTGGAAAAAAAAGTTTTTAAAGTTCTTTTTTTTTTTGGTGGGAGGGGGTTAGTGACCACTGGGGGAGTCAGGGGAGGTCATCCCCGATTCCCTCCGGTGGGCATCTGGGCAGTTGGAGCACTTTTTGGGGACTTGTTCATGAAAAAAGGGTCCAAAAAAAGCGGCCGAAATACTCGCTTCTGCCGCCCTTTTTTTTCCCATTATCGGCCGAGCGTGCCCATCTCTCCTCGGTAGATAAACATGCCCCAGTCCCGCCTTCACCACGCCTCCAACACGCCCCCATCAACTTTGTTCGTTCCCGCGACAGACTGTAGTTGGAGGCACCCAAAATTGGCTTTCGATTATACCGATTTGGGCGCCCATGAGAGAAAGGTGCCTATCTCCCGATTTGGGTCGAAATATGGGCGTCTTTCTTTTTCGAAAATAAGCTGGAGAGTCTTACTAGTGAATTGCAAACCATTCAAAAATTTAAACACTTCGTGTTTTACAATCTGTGTCAGGGAAAAGGCAGCATAATGGCCGCACTGAACACAGTCAGGCCACGAGATAGTGATCAGAAGGCATATAAGGGAAATGAAAGCAAATTACATACACATTTTGAATCTGTAAATCCAACAAGAAACAGCTTAAAGAGAAAAATAAAAAATGCTAGTATTCAGGTCACATCTATTCTGCTCGGGGATATTTCTTCTAAGAAATATCTGGCCATTGTCTTGACCTCGTCCTCTCCTCTACCTGCTCACCCTCCAAATTCTGCACCTCAGCTCTTCCTCTCTCCGATCATCACCTGATCACCTTCACACTTCATCACCCTCCCCCTCAGTCCCGCCCAACACTAACCACTATTTTCAGGAATCTCCAGGCTGTCGACCGTCCCACCTTATCCTCTAGTATCTCTAATTTCTCCCTTCCATCATGTCCTCCGAGTCTGTCGAAAAGGCTGTCTCTGCTTACAATGCCACTCTCTCCTCTGCTCTGGACACCCTTGCACCATCCATCCCCTGTCCCACAAGGCGTACTAATCCCCAGCCCTGGCTGACCCCTTGCATCCGATACCTTCGCTTCTGCACCCGATCTGCTGAACGCCTCTGGAGGAAGTCTCGCACCCATACCGACTTCATTCATTACAAATTCATGCTATCCTCCTTCCAGTCCTCCCTATTCCTTGCCAAACAGGACTATTACACCCAATTGACTAATTCTCTCGGCTCCAACCCTCGTTGTCTCTTCGCCACCTTCAACTCCCTCCTCAAAGTGGCCTCTGCTCCCCCCCCCCCCCCCCCCCCCACACTCTCTCCTCAATCACTGGCTGACTACTTCCGCGACAAGGTGCAGAAGATCAACCACCTCCTCCTCTTCATCCTTTAACCCACTCCCTCAACCAACCAACCCAGGCCTCCTTCTCCTCTTTTCCTGATATCACCGAGGAGGAAACCGCCCACCTTCTTTCCTCCTCGAAATGCACCCAGTGCCGTGCTAACACTGTAAGCGAGGTAAGCAGTGCAGGGGGGCGCCGACCTCTGGAGGGCGCCTACCATTTCCTGAGGTCAGCTCACTTGCAAAATGTTTTACCTGAAGCTGTGATTCTCCTCTCTCCCCTGCCCTCCCCTCTTCGACCACAGTGCTCACTAAGGCAGGCAGGCTCTGCTGCTGAAGTTGTTTGAAAGAATACAACAAGTGCTATTTATGTCATTGGTGTGGGACGAACTCCTCATTCAGGGTGAGCTTGAACAACATTCAAATTAAAGAGAACAGCCAGGTTTGGAGGGAGGTGTGCAAGTGAGACTGGGGAGAAATAAAAACTAAATAGTGTAATTGTTAAAATCTGTAAGTGGTTCAAAGTTTTTTTTTTCTCTGAGCTTGTACACCGAGAGGAGAGCATGACTGCAACGATGTTTGCATAATTGTCAGGTAACCCGATAACTACAGCTAAAAGCCATTTCATTGGCTGATGTTTCCAACAGTAGTTTCAGAGGAAGTTTAGCTGACCTAGTGACAAGTAGAGCTGGTAAGTGAAAATCTGATTGCTTTTTTTTTTTCTGTGTTTTGTTTTTATATAAAAGATTCTCCTTGGATAGGGAAGAGTCTGTGATATGTGAAAATATATTTTGCTTTAATGAAATTGCTAAACTTTAGAGTCAGAGACTTACTACTACTACTACTATTTAACATTTCTAGAGCGCTACAAAGTGTATGTAGCACTGTACAAACACAGAAGAAAGACAGTCCCTGCTCAAAGAGCTTACAATCTAATAGACAAAAAGTAAAGCTTAATCTAAGTAAAGCAAATTTTCTTTACACTGAAAACATTACATAGGTTGAGAGGCCTTTTATCTAAAGAACATTTTAGCCTTTGAATCTGTTGTACCCTTTGCAAATGGCACAAAATGTCACAGCCCATAGTGATACGGGTGCTTTAAAGTTCGATCATATTTCTCCTGAGCTTCAAAAACCACACTGGCTACCTGTTAAATACTGTAATAGAATTTAAAGTTGCCATATGTAGGCATGGCAGTGGTAATCAGGTTATCAATGATCAGAAAAATAAAGTCACCAGACAACAAAGGTAGAGAAAAATCATTTTATTTTCATTTTAGTGTTTGGAATATGTCCACTTTGAGAATTTACATCTGTTATCTTATTTTGCAATGTATAGCAATTTGTTTCTAAGAATATTGCTGACAATTCCTGTCAGTGTAGCAAGTGGTGAGCGATCATTTTCACGGTTAAAAATCATAAAAAACTAGTAAAAAATGCCCGTTTCAAAAGGGAAGGAAACAGGCGCTAGCAAGGCCATCCCCCACCCTTCCTCCCTCACTGTTCCAGACTCTGCCATCCCTCCATTTTCACCCCCCCCCCCTTTCTGTGATCCAGTCGACCCCCCTTCTCGGCGAAAACCGTCCCCCGCCTCCGTCCAGTACCTGTGCTGATGAGGGACCCCAACCCCCGTCAGCCAAAGTCCTGTGCTGGTCTTCGAGGCGTTGCTTCTTCAATGATTTTGTGTCCAAGTAAGTTGCTCTGTGTGCATCTGACATCAGACGCACGCAGAGGAACTTGAACCGAAGATCATTGAAGAAGCAACGGCGCGAAGGCCAGCACAGGACTTCGGCTGACGGGGGTTGGGGTCCTCCGTCAGCACAGATACTGGACGGCGGCGGGGGACGGTTTTCGCCGAGAAGGAGGGTCGACTGGGTCGCAGAAGGGGGGTGCAGTGGGCTGTAACACAGGGGGAGGAAAAGGGAAACGAGCGTGTTTCCCTACTCCTCCCCTTGCTTTGGTATCAGCTGTCACTGACGTCACTAACGTCAGTGCGTGCCTGCCTAGCAGACCACCTCTGAGGGAGGCACGGTCCCAGGCACATCCTGTTGGAGGTGAGAATTATTATATAGGATTATTTGCGATCAAGTATTTCGAAGAAAGGCTTGTAAGCCTTGCCATGATTGCTATTGAGAATGATATATGTGCCCAGTTAGATATCAAAGATTTAATTACTAATTTCGTGAACATGAAAGCACGAAAAGCTAAGTGGTTGTAAACCCTCTATTTGTTCAGCAATCCCACAAAGATGCACTCCATCTTTCAGCTCCTATTTCCTTTGCATCTTGTGCCACACGGGGGGGGGGGGGGGGGGGGGGCGCCAACTGATAGTCTGCAGGGGGGCACCAGAGACACTAGGCACGGCCCTGAATGCACCACCTGTTCCTCTGATCCCATCCCCACCAACTTACTAAACACCATCTCTCCTACTGTCACCCCCCATCTGTCATATCCTCAACCTCTCTCTCTCCACTGCAACTGTCCCTGACACTTTCAAGCATGCTGTAGTCACACCACTCCTCAAAAAACCATCACTAGACCCTACTTGTCCTTCCAACAACCGCCCCATCTCCTTCCTACGCTTCCTCTCCAAGATGCTTGAACGCGCCGTTCACAGCCGCTGCCTTGATTTTCTCTCCTCTCATGCCATCCTTGATCCGCTGCAATCCGGTTTTCGCCCTCTACACTCGACAGAAACGGCACTCACTAAAGTCTGTAATGACCTGTTCCTTGCAAAATCCAAAGGTCACTACTCCATCCTCATCCTCCTCGACCTATCCGCCACTTTTGACACTCAATCATAATCTACTCCTTGCCGCACTATCCTCATTTGGATTCCAGGGCTCTGTCCTCTCCTGGTTCTCCTCTTATCTCTCCCACCGTACCTTCAGAGTACATTCTCATGGATCTTCTTCTACCCCCATCCCGCTCTCTGTTGGTGTTCCTCAGGGATCTGTCATTGGACCCCTTCTTTTTTCAATCTACACCTCTTCCCTGAGCTCGCTGATCTCATCTTCACCTTTTAACCCTCTCCCTCAATCAACCAACCCAGGCCTCTTTCTCCTCCTTTCCTGACATCACCGAGGAGGAAACCGCCCGCCTTCTTTCCTCCTCGAAATGCACCACCTGTTCCTCTGATCCCATCCCCACCAACTTACTCAACACCATCTCTCATACCGTCACCCCCTCCATCTGTCACATCCTTAACCTCTCTCTCTCCACTGCAACCGTCCCTGACACCTTCAAGCACGCCGTAGTCACACCTCTCCTCAAAAAACCATCACTTGACCCTACCTGTCCCTCCAACTACCGCCCCATCTCCCTCCTACCCTTCCTCTCCAAAATACTTGAGCGTGCCGCTCACAGCTGCTGTCTTGATTTTCTCTCCTCTCATGCCATCCTCGACCCACTTCAATCCGGCTTTCGCCCTCTACACTCGACAGAAACAGCACTCTCTAGAGTCTGTAATGACTTGCTCCTGGCCAAATCCAGAGGCCACTACTCCATCCTCATCCTCCTCGATCTATCCGCCGCTTTTGACACTGTCAATCATGATTTACTTCTTGCCACACTGTCCTCGTTTGGGTTCCAGGGCTCTGTCCTCTCCTGGTTCTCCTCCTATCTCTCCCACCGCACCTTCAGAGTGCACTCTCATGGATCTTCATCCACCCCCATCCCGCTATCTGTTGGAGTTCCCCAGGGATCTGTCCTTGGTCCCCTTCTCTTTTCAATCTACACCTCTTCCCTAGGCTCCCTGATCTCATCTCATGGTTTTCAGTATCTTTATGCTGACGACACCCAGCTTTATCTATCCACACCTGACATCACTGCGGAGACCCGGACCAAGGTATCGGCCTGCTTATCTGACATTGCTGCCTGGCTGTCCAACCGCCACCTGAAGCTGAACATGTCCAAGACCGAGCTCATTGTCTTTCCACCTAAACCCACCTCTCCTCTTCCCCCACTCTCTATCTCAGTTGATAACACCCTCATCCTCCCCGTCTCATCTGCCCGCAATCTCAGGGTCATCTTCGACTCCTCCCTCTCCTTCTCAGTGCATATCCAGCAGATTGCCAAGACCTGTCGCTTCTTCCTCTTTAACATCAGCAAAATTCGCCCTTTCTTTCTGAGTACACCACCCGAACTCTCTTCCACGCTCTCATTACCTCTCGCCTTAACTACTGCAACCTACTCCTCACTGGCCTCCCACTTAGCCATCTATCCCCCCTCCAATCCGTTCAGAACTCTGCCGCACGTCTTATATTCTGCCAGAACCGATATACTCATATCACCCCTCTCCTCAGGTCACTTCACTGGCTTCCGATCAGATACCGTATACAGTTCAAGCTTCTCCTCCTTACTTACAAATGCATTCAGTCTGCTGCTCCTCACTACCTCTGTACCCTCATCTCCCCTTACGTTCCCGCCCGTAACCTCCGCTCGCAGGACAAATCCCTCCTCTCAATACCCTTCTCCACCACTGCCAACTCCAGGCTCCGCTCTTTCTGCCTCACCTCACCCTATGCCTGGAACAAACTTCCTGAACGCCAAGCCCCCTCCCTACCCATCTTCAAATCTTTGCTCAAAGCTCACCTCTTCAATGCTGCCTTCGGCACCTAACCTTTTGGAAATCTAGACTGCCCCACTTTGTCTGTACACTTGTCTTTTAGATTGTAAGCTCGTTGAGCAGGGACTGTCCTTCTATGTTAAATTGTACAGCGCTGCGTAACCCTAGTAGCGCTTTAGAAATGTTAAGTAGTAGTAGTAGTAGTAATCTCATGGTTTCCAGTATCATCTTTATGCTGACGACACCCAGCTTTATCTCTCCACACCTGACATCACTGCGGAAACCCAGGCCAAAGTATCAGCCTGCTTATCCGACATTGCTGCCTGGATGTCCAACCGCCACCTGAAACTGAACATGGCCAAGACCGAACTCATTGTCTTTCCACCCAAACCCACTTCTCCTCTCCCTCCACTCTCTATTTCAGATGATAACACCCTCATCCTCCCCGTCTCATCTGCCCGCAACCTCGGAGTCATCTTCGACTCCTCCCTCTCCTTCTCTGCGCATATCCAGCAGACAGCCAAGACCTGTCGCTTCTTTCTCTATAACATCAGCAAAATTCGCCCTTTCTTCTCTGAGCACACCACCCGGACTCTCATCCACTCTCTCATTACCTCTTGCCTTGACTACTGCAACCTACTCCTCACTGGCCTCCCACTTAACCATCTATCCCCCCTTCAATCCGTTCAGAACTCTGCTGTGCATCTTTTATCTTCCGCCTAGACCGATATGCTCATATCACCCCTCTCCTCAAGTCACTTCACTGGCTTCCGATCAGGTACCGCATACAATTCAAGCTTCTCTTATTAATCTACAAATGCACTCAATCTGCAGCCCCTCATCTCCCGTTACGCTCCTACCCGTAACTTCCGCTCACAGGACAAATCCCTCCTCTCAGTACCCTTCTCCACCACCACCTCCAGGCTCCGCCCTTTCTGCCTCGCCTCACCCTATGCTTGGAATAAACTCCCTGAGCCCATACGCCAAGCCCCCTCCCTGCCCATCTTCAAATCCTTGCTCAAAGCCGACCTCATGTCGCTTTCGGCACCTAACCATTATTCATCTATTCAGGAAATCTAGACTGCCCCAATTTGATTGACTGCACTTTTTTGTCCTTTAGATTGTAAGCTCCTTCGAGCAGGGAATGTCCTCTGTGTTAAATTGTACAGCGCTGCATAACCCTGGTAGCGCTTTATAAATGTTAAGTAGTAGTAGTAGTAGTAGTAAGAAGCTGGCAAGTGCACCTGGATCAGTGAAATTTTTAGTTTTATGACGAATAGTGACTCATGCGTGCAGAGTAGAAAATTCCAAATCAAGCATTCATTTCTTTTAATTTCGGACAGAAGGCAAGTAGAGATTTCCTTTGTTTAATGGTATTTTTATTGAGATCTGGTAGAAATTGCAGCGTGCAGCCTTCATATTTAACAGGCGCTCTGGTTTTAGCTTGCTGCATAATATCATATACTTGATTGTAACGGAGCACTTTAAATACAATTTGTCTCGGGTATTTATCCGTGGATTCCGAGATGATGGGACTCTATCCAGCTTATTTTCGAAAGAGATCGCTGGCATCTTCCGACACAAATCGGGAGATGGCCAGCCATCTCCTAAAGCCGGCCAAATCGGTATAATCGAAAGTCGATTTTGGCCAGTGCCAACTGCTTTCCGTCGTGGAGCCAGCCAAACTTCAAGGGGGCGTTTCGGTAGGGTAGTGAAGGCAGGATGGGGGCGCGACGGGGTCGTGCTTTGAAATGGCCGGCTTCGTCCGATAATGGAAAAAAGAAGGGCATCCCTGGCGAGAATTTGGTCCACTTTATTTGGTCCCTTTTTTTTCAGGTCCAAGTGCCTACAAGGTATGCAGGAGGGACACTTGTTAGGAGTTTTCGGATGGTGGGGCTTGGGGATCCCTGCCAGCCACATCATAGGTATGCTGCTACTGGGTGGGCCTGAACCCAAAGTGGGTGGGCATGGGCCCACCTAAGCCCACCCTTGGCTACACCACTGGTGTCCTCGACCCATAATGGAAAAAAAGGGCGTCCCTGACAAGCACTTGGATGACTTTATCTGGTCCTGTTTTTCTTATGACCAAGCCACAAAAAAGTGCCCGAACTGACCAGATGACCACCGGAAAGAATCGGGGATGACCTCCCCTTACTCCCCCAGTGGTCACTAACCCCCTCCCACCCTCAAAAAACATCTTTACAAATATTTTCTGTCAGCCTCTATGCCAGCCTCAAATGTCATACTCAGATCCTTCACAGCAGTATGCAGGTCCCTGGAGCAGATTTAGTGGGTGTAGTGCACTTCAGGCAGGTGGACCCAGGCCCATCCCCCCCTACCTGTTACACTTATGGTGGTAAATGGGAGCCCTCCAAAACCCACCACAAACCCACTGTACCCACATCTAGGTGCCCCCTTTCACTCGTAAGGGCAATGGTAGTGTTGTACAGTTGTAGGGAGTGGGTTTTGGGGGGCTCAGCACACAAGGTAAGGGAGCTATGTACCTGGGAGCAATTTTTGATGTCCATTGCAGTGCCCCCTAGGGTGCCCGGTTGGTGTCCTGGCATGTCAGGGGGACCAGTGAACTACAAATGCTGGCTCCTCCCATGACCAAAGGGCTTGCATTTGGTCGTTTGTGAGATGGGCGTCCTATGTTTCCATTATCACTGAAAATCAGAAACGACCAAGTCTAGGGACGACCTAAATTTCAAGATTTGGGCGTCCCCGACCATATTATCGAAACAAAAGATGGACGTCCATCTTGTTTCGATAATACAGGTTTCCCCGCCCCTCCATCAGGACATTTTGCAAGGACGTCCTCAGCGAAACTTGGGCGTCCCTTTCGATTATGCCACTCCATGTTGCCATAGAACCCTGGATCTGATCTGATCATGCCCTGGTTTCCTTTCAGCTTCTACAACCTTGCGGGGCAGCAGGCCAGACATTTTGGCGTTTTAATGATCAGTTGTCTTTAGACTCTCAGTTGTTGCCCCTTTTGGAGGCAGATTTTTCTGTAGTATTTTGCGCTTAATGATAATGGGGTGGTTGGTCCTGTTTCATCATGGGAGGGGTTTAAGACCTTTGCATATGGGGGGATGGTGTATTTCCCATAGTTCTTACCGAAAATGGGTTTGTCAGAACAGCAGCTGACTTTGCAGAGGCGTTTGTGTCATCTGGAGTGGGCACACTGGGCCTGGCCCTTGCAGTCCTCGATTGTGCGTGAGTTGAAGGAATGTCGGTGTGAATTGCAAGAGCTAGACGTAGAGGATATGGCGTGTTTACTCCAAAAGACTTGTCAGGAATTCTTTGAGGGGTGAATAAGGCAGGGCACTTGTTTGCTAATAAATTTTGGAAGCAGCAAGCTCAGAATTTGATAGTATGGGTCAAAGATCAGAATGGTATGTGGTACAGGGTGACCAACTATAGCTCATAAGTACATAAGTAATGCCATACTGGGAAAAGACCAAGGGTCCATCAAGCCCAGCATCTTGTCCACGACAGAGGCCAATCCAGGCCAAGGGCACCTGGCAAGCTTCCCAAACGCACAAACATTATATACATGTTATTCCTGGGATTTTGGATTTTTCCAAGTCCGTTTAGTAGCGGTTTATGGACTTGTCCTTTAGGAAACCATCTAACCCCTTTTTAAACTCTGCTAAGCTAACCGCCTTCACCACATTTTCCGGCAATGAATTCCAGAGTTTAATTACACGTTGGGTGAAGAAACATTTTCTCCGATTTGTTTTAAATTTACTACACTGTAGTTTAATCGCATGCCCCCTAGTCCTAGTATTTTGTACAGTAATATGCGTAATTGTGTTCTGCTGATCTGGTGGCTGCCTATTTAGTTTGACTATCCCTCCCTTAGATGTCTGGGAGCGCTAGTGCACAATTGTCTGCCCCTATTACGGTAGAGGACATCTGCAATACTATTTCCTGACTCCCCTCTTGTAAAGTTCTCGGTTTAGATGGATTTTCAAACTTGTTTTATAAGAAATGTGTGCATATCCTGGTGGTCCCATTAACACAGTTTTATAGTTTTTTGCTTTCAGAATCTCGCTTGTCTTTCTCCCTTAGACAGGCAGGGGTAGCTTTGTTGTCCAAGCCAGGGAAGAATCCTGAAAATTGTAGTTCCTATTTCCCTATCTCCTTATTGGGGGTTGGTTACAAACTTCTTACTTGGATCTTGGCTGCTCAGTGGATGTGTGTGTGTATGTGTGTGTGGGGGGGGGGGGGATATGATATTTTTGCCCTGCATCAGGGCTGGGGAGGGGGATTGAATCCACTGGGTCTCTCAAGAATGGACATGCACGCAAGAGAAGGGATTCAGGAGGGGCATCCCATTCGGGCAAATGGGCCCTTTAATTATTGTATGCTGCTACTTGTGAGGAATCCAGGAGGGTGAGGGAAGAAGGAGCCAGGGAAAGGAGTAGGGCAGCTGGATTTCCCCGCCTGAAGGTTAACCCCAAGTCCCGAAGGGAGGGAAGCCGGGAGGCCAAGCCCTCAGGGAGGTATAGATATCTGAGAAACATGGAAAGGAGGGAGGACTACAAGTCCCAGGATCCTGTGCAATCCACCAAGGAAAAGGATAGGGAACTACAAGTCCCAGGATCCTGTGCAATCTGAAAGGGAAAAGGAAAGGGAACAGAGGGGGAACTACAGATCCCAGGATGCTGAGGGAGGGGGGAGGGATTGGGGAATGGCAAATAAGCAGGGTAGGGAGGAACAAGTGGGGAATAAAAAGGGAGAAGAACTAATGGACTGGGAAGCGACGGGAGGTGGAAGGGTGCTTCAAATCTCTGAAGCTGATGATCCGGAGCCTATGGAGGTGACTGCTCTGGCCCAGCTGCAGGGAAGGGAATTAAAAGGACTCCTAGCCAACCTGGCTTCTAAGATGATGAGACGGCAGAGGCAAATCAAGCAGCTGTTCCAGCCCCAGCTGAAAGGGTTTTTCCAGAGGCAGCTGAAGGTGAACAGCTAAGTGAGAGAGTTTTGGAACTGTAGCCTTGCCCTGTGCTCCAAGGAAGAGGGCATTTGTTTTAACCTTTTAGACGGTGGCATTTCCCTGTGTTCAAGGGTAAAGCCTCTTGCAGCTATTGCCTAGACCTGTGTTTGGGGAGGAGAGGCATTTTGACTTTGAATGGTGGCCTTCCCTGAGCTTGAGGGAAAGGCATTCTGGAACCTTGACCTGCAGCCTTGACCTGGGCTTAAGGTGAGAAGACTTTTGAACTGTGGCATGTCCCTGTGCTTAAGGGAAAGGCATTTGTGGGACCCTTTAAAATATCTCCTGCCCTGTGCTAGAAGAAAGGCGGAACTCTGCAGGGCCAGTAGCATTCTGCCTCCAATCCCTGGACTGGAGGATTCCCAGGCCGGCCAGGTGGAGGGCCATGATAAGGGAAAACTGTAGCCAACTTTGAATCAATAAACAGCACTGGTGCACAGGAGCCTGCATTTTGTTTTCTTTGAGTGGGATCAATGTACCTATGGGGCAGAGCGTAGCGGTATTCCCCAGGAGAGGGACCATCCAGGGGACCCTGGAGTTCCAGAAGGCAGCCTGTGGACATACTGCAAGAAGAGGGCTTTGTTTTTCTAGTGGCCCTTTAAAAAATAACCACAGCAGTAGAGCTATAGTTATTTTTTAAGCAAACATATGCCTATGAAGTCTTTTTTGCATGTTTGTTTTGACATTTTTTGCATTAATGAGCTGCTTTGCGTAAAGTGGGCTTTGGACAAAGGCTTACTATTGCAAGGTCTACTTTTTCTGAAAAATAGTACAAAACACCTTCACTTTGGCGTTTTTGCATGTTTTCAGGCTTTTGATAGATCAATTAGAGGGTCCTAAATTATTTTGCCTCAGCTTAGTAAATTTCCTCCCCTCCCAAACTCCCAACTACCTCAGGCACCTTTCTTGAGGGGTCTTATACTAAAGATTAGCTCAAGTTATCTGCAGCAGTGCCCACAGTAATAATATGGGCCCTGCTGCAGGTAAATCAAGCTAATCTTTAGTAAAAGACCCCTTTAATTTATATTCAATTATCACAATTACCAATTAAGAAACAAGAGGGAAATTTACCACCACAGGGCATTTTCATCAGCAAGTGATTTACCATAAACATCGTCCAATCTCTGGAGGCTAGAGTACCAAACTTAAAGGAGCTGAGGCACATCAAAAGGTATATAAAGGAGACTTGCAAGGATTTGGGAAAGAAGACTCTCCTCCAGTCTGGCAACATCTGTGCTACCTGGAGGAGAAAGGTCACCTGAAAAGACAGCATCACCTTAGTGAGGCATGAAATGATCCCATAGCTAATCCTGCTGTCTTGACCTGCCCTCCAAATGACACAATATCCTTTTGAACCAAGAATACATCGGACCGGGCGTCCAGAGGAAAGGGTTAGGATGGCCATTTTAGTTAGAGATTCTATCTTAAGCCGTATAGAGAGTTGACTGGTTGGCAGATGTCAGGATGGCTTGGTCAGTTGCCTGTGCGAAGATGATGGACCCCACGCATCACCTAGATAAGATTTTGGACAGTGCTGGGGAGAAGCCAGCTGTCTTTGAACATATGGGTACCAATGACATAGGAGTGTGGGAGAGAGGTTCTGGAAGCTAAATTTAGGCTCTTAAGTAGAAAGCCGAAATCCAAAATCTCCAGAGTAGCATTCTCATAAATGCTCTCCATTCTAAGTGCAGGACCCCAGTAGCATGCAGAGCTCCAGAGTCTCAATATGTGGATGAGACAATAGTGCAAAGAAAAGGGATTAGATTTTTTAGAAACTAGGCAATATTCAAGGGAAGGGGGAACGTATAAGATGGGCTCCACTTTAACTGGAGTGGAATCATGCTTCTTGCAATGATATTTAAAAAGGAGATAGAGCAGCTTTTAAACTGGAGTCTGGGGGAAAGCTCAAAAGCACTCAAGAGCATGTGGTTTGGTGTAAAGCATCTTGGAAGGATATTATCAAAATAAACTAGTTAAGGCATCCCAATAAAGAGGTTACAATAAAGGCAAAAGTAAGCCAGGAGCTTTTAAGGGAAGCACAGACAGAGATGAAAGCAAATTATCCCTGTCAACTGATAAGTAGGTTGCAGATACAAACAAAAAACACACTTTGCAATGTCTGAATACAAATACTAGAAGTCTAAAAAATAAGATGGAAGAGTTAGCGTATATGGTACTAAAGAGATAGATATAATAGGCATCTCAGAGACTTGAATATTCCATAGAGGGAGGATAACCGATGGGATGCTGTGATACCAGGGTACAAATTATATCACAATGATAGAGTGGATCAATTTGGAAGAGTGTGGCACTATATTTTAAAGAGGAAATTGAGTCAAACAGAATAAACATCTGCAGAAAAAAGCCTGCAATATGGAATCTTTATGGATAGAAATTCCCTGTGTGAAGAGAAAGAGAACAATTTTTTGGCTACCAAAATGAACAGACAGATGTAAAAATGTTAGCAGAAATTAGGGAAGCCAACAAATTTGCCAACACTATAATAATGGATGTTTTAATTACAAGCAAAACATTGGAGGATAACAGAATTAAATCCCCCAAATCACCAACATTTCTGTCAAATTAAAAATCCAGGAAGTGGGGAAGCACTATAGGAGACAAGTTTGAAATTACCAAATGATAAATATCATGTTACAGATGTTACAAAATTTATATATAAAGGCAGATCCCTTTGCTCACTTTACAATCACATGCTCTTACTGGGGTTCTCATACCATGACTGGTGCTGCTGCTGCTGCTGCTTCCTTTCTTTCATTTCATTCATTCATTTAAGTATTTATACACCACTTAGACCTAAGCGGTTTACAGATTTTACAGGATCCATGATGGCCGACACC
The DNA here is from genome assembly GCF_901765095.1 of Microcaecilia unicolor. NCBI lineage: Eukaryota > Metazoa > Chordata > Amphibia > Gymnophiona > Siphonopidae > Microcaecilia > Microcaecilia unicolor. Next base: position 189,631,823 of record NC_044035.1, read on the forward strand.
ATTACATATGCTGTAGCAGAGCTCCAGATAAATTAACCTGGCAACTTTTTTTCTTCAGTAGACAATCCAGCAGTTCATCAGAATAACTCACTCTTCTTGGGGCGTACCTGCTTCAGGGGATGCTTCAAAGAGCACTGCTTTGTTAGGCAGTGACATGTAACCGAGCCCTGTTTCTCCTCTGCTACCACTGATGCTCCATGGCTCGTAAATGTCTCAGAAGCTGGGAGCAGCAATTATGTCAATCCCTATGGAAGGGGGAGAGGCGATCCAAAGAAAGATCCTGGAGAGTGAGGCCCAGTTGAATATGCCTTCCTCAGTTATTAGCTTGGCAGAGATGGCAATAAGAATGTAAGAACAGCAATACTGGGTCAGACCAAAGGCCCATCCAGACCAGTATCCTGCTTTCAGCAGTGGCCAATCCAGGTCACAAGTACCTGGCAGAAACACAGTTAGTAGCACCAATTCCAGGGCAAGCAGTGGCTTCCTTCACGTCCATCTCAATAACAGGCTATGAATTCTTCCTTCAGGAACTTGTCTAAACCTTTTTTAAACCAGATACACTAACCATCATTACCACATCCTCTGGCAACGAGTTCCAGAGCTTAACTATTCTTTGTGGGGCACTTTTACAGAGCAGCGGTAAGCCCGTGTTGGGCTTACCGCTCGCTGTTCTGGGACTACCGCTGACCAACGCAGCCGCCGGCAGTAGTCTCACCTGAGCGCGCGCCATTTCCGGGGGAAAAAGAAAAACCCCAGAAATGGCTTGCGCGGCAATAACCCAGATGTAATCGGGCATCACCAATAGCGCAGGGCCCTTTTCCCCAAAGCTTGGTAAAAGGACACCTGAGTGAAAAAATATTTCCTCCATTTTAAAATTATTCCCATGCAGTTTCAATGAGTGTCCCCTGGTCTCTGTACTTTCTGAATTTGAGAAAAACCGATTCACCTCTACCCATTCCACTCAACTCAGGATTTTGTAGACCTCAATCATATCCCCCCTCAGCCATCTTTTTCTAAGCTGAAGAGCCCTAACCTCTTTAGCCTCTCCTCATATGGCAGCAGTTCCATCCCCTCTATCATTTATATAAGTACATAAGTAATGCCATACTGGGAAAAGACCAAGGGTCCATCGAGCCCAGCATCTTGTCCACGACAGAGGCCAATCCAGGCCAAGGGCACCTGGCAAGCTTCCCAAACGTACAAACATTCTATACATGTTATCATGGGATTTTGGATTTTTCCAAGTCCGTTTAGTAGCGGTTTATGGACTTGTCCTTTAGGAAACCGTCCAACCCCTTTTTAAACTCTGCTAAGCTAACCGCCTTCACATTTTCCGGCAATGAATTCCAGAGTTTAATTACACGTTGGGTGAAGAAAACTTTTCTCCGATTTGTTTTAAATTTACTACACTGTAGTTTAATCGCATGCCCCCTAGTCCTAGTATTTTTGGAAAGCGTGAACAGACGCTTCACATCCACCTGTTCCACTCCACTCATTATTTTATATACCTCTATCATGTCTCCCCTCAGCCGTCTCTTCTCCAAGCTGAATAGCCCTAGCCTCCTTAGTCTTTCTTCATAGGGAAGTCGTCCCATCCCCGCTATCATTTTAGTCGCCCTTCGCTGCACCTTTTCCAATTCTACTATATCTTTCTTGAGATGCAGCGACCAGAATTGAACACAATACTCAAGGTGCGGTTGCACCATAGAGCAATACAACGGCATTATAACATCCTCACACCTGTTTTCCATACCTTTCCTAATAATACCCAACATTCTATTCGCTTTCCTAGCCGCAGCAGCACACTGAGCAGAAGGTTTCAGCGTGTTATCGACGACGACACCCAGATCCCTTTCTTGGTTCGTAACTCCTAACGTGGAACCTTGCATGACGTAGCTATAATTCGGGTTCTTTTTTCCCAAATGCATCCCCTTGCACTTGCTCACATTAAACGTCATCTGCCCAGTCTCCCAGTCTCGTAAGGTCCTCTTGTAATTTTTCACAATCCTGTCGCGAGTTAACGACTTTGAATAACTTTGTGTCATCAGCAAATTTAATTACCTCGCTAGTTACTCCCATCTCTAAATCATTTATAAATATATTAAAAAGCAGTGGTCCTAGCACAGACCCCTGAGGAACCCCACTAACTACCCTTCTCCATTGTGAATACTGCCCATTTAACCCCACTCTCTGTTTCCTATCCTTCAACCAGTTTTTAATCCACAATAGCACATTTTCTCCTATCCCATGACCCTCCAATTTCCTCTGTAGCCTTTCATGAGGTACCTTGTCAAACACCTTTTGAAAATCCAGATACACAATATCAACCGGCTCCCCTTTGTCCACATGTTTGTTTACTCCTTCAAAGAATTGAAGTAAATTGGTCAGGCAAGATTTCCCCACACAAAAGCCGTGCTGACTCGGTCTCAGTAATCCATGTCCTCGGATGTGCTCTGTAATTTTGTTTTTAATAATAGCCTCTACCATTTTTCCCGGCACCGACGTCAGACTCACCGGTCTATTTTGGTCACTCTTTGAACCTTTTCTAATTCCACTATATATATTCTGAGATATGGCAAACAGAATTGAACACAATACTCGAGATGAGGTTGCACCATGAAGTGATACAGAGGCATTATAATATTTTTGGTCTTATTTTGCATCCCTCTTCTAATAATTCCTACCAATCTGTTTGCTTTTTTGACTTCCACCGCACACTGGACAGAAGATTTCAGCATATTATCTATAATGACACCTAGGTCTTTTTCTTGAGTGTTGACTCCTAAAATGGACCATAGCATTTGATAACTATGATTCAGATTATTCTTCCCAATGTGCATCACTTTGCATTTGTCTACATTAAATTTCTTCTGCCATTTGGATGCCCAGTCTTCCAGTTTCCTAAGGTCTTCCTGCAATTCTTCACAATCTGCATGCATTTTGACAACTTTGAATAGTTTTGAATCATCCTTAATCACCTCACTCATCATTCTGATTTCCAGATCATTCGTAAATTTGGTAAACAGTACAGATCCCTGTGGTACTCCACCATTCATCCTCTTCCATTGAGAAAAATGGCCATTTAACCCTACGCTCTGTTTTCTGTCCAATAACCAATTCCTAATACACAACAGAACATTGCTTCCTATCCCATGACTCTTTAAAGTTCTCATGAGGAACTTTATCAAAAGCTTTCTGAAAATCTAGATATACTACATCAACCAGCTCACCTTTATCGACATATTTATTTGTGCCTTCAAAAAATGAAACAAATCTGTGAGGCTTCAAGACCTCCCATGATTGAATCCATGCTGACTCTGTCTCATTAAACCATGTTTATCTACGTGTTGTGTAATTTTATTCTTTACAACAGTTTCCATTATTTTGCCTGGCACTGAAGACAGGCTTACTGGTCTGTAATTACTCGGATCAACCCTGGAACCCTTTTTAAAAATTGGCGACACATTGGTAACCCTCCAGTCCTCAGGTACCACAGACAACTTTAATGACAGGTTACACATCACTAGCAGCAGATCAGAAATTTCATGTTTGAGTTCTTTTAATACCCTGGGGTGTATACCATCCAGTCCAGGTGATTTATTGCTCTTTAACTTGTCAATTTGGCTTAATGCATCTTCCAAGTTCACAGAGATTTCTTTCAGTTCTTCTGCATTGTCACTCCTGAAAACCATTTCAGGTACAGGTAGATCTCTTACATCTTCTTCCGTAAAGACCGAAGCAAAGAATTCATTCAATCTCTCTGCTATAGCCTTGTGCTCCCTGAGTGCTCCTTTTACTCCTTCCTGACCTAATAGTCCCACAAATTCTCTCGCAGGTGTCCTGCTTCTGATATACCTGAAAAAAGTGTTACTATGAGTTTTCATCTCAACAACAAGTTTTTCTTCATATTCTCTTTTAGCTTTCTTTATCAGTGCTTTGCACTGGCTTGACAGTGCTGATGTTGTTTCTTAATTCAGATCCTTTTTCCATTTTTTTTTAGTTACATTTGTACCCCACGCTTTCCAACTCATGGCAGGCTCAATGCGGCTATGGAGGGTTAAGTGACTTGCCCAGAGTCACAAGGAGCTGCCTGTGCCGGGAATCGAACTCAGTTCCTCAGTTCTCCAGGACCAAAGTCCGCCACCCTAACCACTAGGCCACTCCTCTAATAGCTTTTTTTCACCTCACCTTTTTATGTTTAAATCTGTTTTATTGATAATCAACATTATAAACTTGGTACAATTTCTATCATAGCGTACAAAATCCGATGTCATTTATGAAACTACCATCATTGTACATATTGCATTTGTAGAGATTTGTTTTCTCAGTTTCTCCCCCCCTCCCCCTCCCTATTATACCTTATGCTCCAACCATGTTATTTATTCCAAAATTTGTTTACTAGAGTTATAATGCTTTAAGTATTCACAGGTGGGCTACACCCCACTATTGTCTTACTTCCTGCTGTAATTCACACTCTTCCTTCCCTATTCTACAACTAGTCTTCTCTACTTGATCTAAACATGTCTAGAATTGCGTCCACTACTCTCGCTTCATAACATTTACTTCTGTTGAAACCTTAATCTTAACAACTTCTTCTATTATTTCCTTATTCTAATTCTACTCCTCCCCCCCCCCCCCCCCCCCCCCCCTTAAAACCCACCCACTAACTACCCCACCCTAGGAGGATATTAATCAACATCTTTGTCTTAGTCTCTTGCTGTCAGTTCTTAGAGGTTGAGAATTCGAGATCTGCCCCCTTTAGGGATTGTCTGCCAGAATGGATGCCAGATTTTGAAAAAAACTTTCTCTGTGAAACTGGGATCATGGTTGCTTTCTGCTATTTGTCGTTCAAATTTCATGAAATCCATCATACCACTTCGCCATTGTTGTAACGTTGGTGATTTATTTGTAATCCATTCTCTTAGTATCGCTTTCTTTGCCACTGCTGTGGCTCTATATGAAAAGCTCTTAAATCCCACTGGACAGGGCCTGCTCGTTGTAGTTTGGCCAAATAGTAATTTAGCATCTGTTCTCCATGTCGTCCTCCACATCGCTGTTGTGGATTGCTGTATCATTCTCCAGAATTTTTGAATTTCTGGGCAGTGCCAGAACATATGGCCTAAATGTACTCCTGGGGCTGCGCATTTAGGGCAGGCCCCATCTGGGGAAACCCCCATATGAAATGCCCTCCTTGGTGGTATATAAGTTCGTAGCACAAATTTGTATTCCATTTCACTGTATGTTAGTAATTTTGAGGATCTCTGGAGTGAATATATGTAATCCGTGAGAGTTTGGGGTGTTATCTCGACTGATAGTTCTAAGCTCCATGCTTTAGCCAATAATTGATAGTCTACTTCCATGATCATGTCTCTTATATGTCTGTGGTGCATTTTCATTGGTACTCTATTTTGGGCCTGCAGTGAATATGCTGATGACAGTTCTTCTTGCACATCCTCCGTGATGTGTTCCCTAGGCAGGCTATTTATGTAGTGTCTGAGTTGTATGTAGTGAAAATAGTCTCTGTTGGGTAAATCATATTGCCTTTGTAAGTCTTTGTAGGCTTTCACCCTGCCCTCTTCCGTTAAGACCTGTATAATATATATTAGGCCTTTACTTTGCCAGTTCCGAAACGCTCGGTGCAAATCCCCAGGGGGAAATTTTGGATTTCCACATATGGCCAGGAAGGGAGTAGTGGTGTTTGAAAATCTGTGGTATCTGCAAATCCACCTCCACACTGCTTTAGCGGTGGGAAGTATATGCGATTGGTCCAAAATCTCTAATTGTTCCCCACTTTTTCCATGTAGTAGGCTACTAAAGTGTACTCCATTCATTAAAGCAGTTTCTAGTTCAGTGTCCGAAAACTCTGAGGTGGTTCTATACCAGTCCGAGATATGTCTCATGCCACAGGCTACCGAAAACTGACGTACGCTCAGCAGCCCGAGTCCTCCAAACTCGCGTGGTATCTGTAATGTTGAAATCGCTATACGAGGTTTCTTTCCTCTCCAGAGGAATCGTTGTAACTTATTATTTAATGATTGTTCATCTTCTTTGCGCAGGTACAAGGGCAGGGTTTGGAAAACATACAGCCATTTCGGCACTATCATCATGTTATATAGGGAGATACGACCCATTAGAGACATTGGTAGGGTTTCCCACTGGTTGAGTTTCAAGCTTGTGGTAGCCAGCAATGGAGTAATATTCTCTTGGTACAATTTCGATAAATCTTGCGTTATATAAGTGCCCAAGTATTTAATCTTGTTTCCCGCCCAGGTCAAGGGGAATGTTGAGGCATCTGGCTTATTTTGCTCGGGATATACTTCCAAAGCTAAAGACTTCTGTGCATTTAAGGTGAACCCAGAGAGGTGTCCAAAGTTTTGTATTGTCTCCAACATCTTGGTTAGGGCTCCATATGGGTGTGTTGTAATTACCATTAGGTCGTCTGCAAAGGCAAATGTTTTGACCACCTTCCCCCCCACCTGCACTCCTGGTACTCCTTCCATGATTTTCAACGCTCTTAATAGGGGTTCTAGTGCTAAAATAAATAGTGCAGGTGAGAGTGGGCAGCCTTGTCTTGTCCCCCTTGAGATTTTAAAGGGACGTGCTTTGATCCCATTCATCAATATGGAGGCACTGGGCTCTGTGTACAAGGTCTGCACTGCATTGTAAAACCAGCCATTGAACCCCATGTATTGTAATACTGTGAATAGGTATTTCCACCCGACTTGGTCGAATGCTTTTTCTGCATCCAGTGAATAAAGATTTGTTGGGGTCCCTGTCAGTTGTCCTGAAGCCATTGCTATCAGGAGGCGTCGTATATTTTTTGCTGCCTGTCTAGATCTGATAAATCCTACTTGCTCCTCCCCCACTAATCTTGGCAGAATCCCAGCCAGTCTGTTAGCTAACACTTTTGCTAAGATCTTTTGATCTACATTTAAGAGGGATATTGGTCTGTAGGACCCTGCTTGATCCTCTGGGCGTCCCGGTTTCAGAATCAGAGTGACTAGGGCAGAGTTTGCATGTAGTGGAAATTTCCCTTCACTGACCGCCTGGTCTAGGTAGTCGCTTAGTGGGAGATAAGCTGAGTTAGGTAGCATTTTATAGAATTCCCCCGCATAACCATCAGGTCCCGGGGCTGACCCTGTCGGTAAGGCTTTGATTACTGCCTGTATCTCTTTAATCTCTAGAGGGGTTGCCAGGGCTACTATTTCTTCCTTGGTTAACCTAGGCGCATCTACCTTATGTAAAAATGTTGTAATATCTTTGTCCTCTGGATCCTGGGAGGCTGTGTACAACTTAGCGAAGTAGTTTGTTAATATTTCCGCTATTTTTTCGCTTTTATTTTGTACCATTCCTTTGTCGTCTTTAAGAGTAATTATGGGCTTTCGTGGTCCCCAAGCTGTTACCAGCCTCGCTAGCATTGCCCCTGTTCTATTTCCATACCTATTTAGTTTGAATTTTTGCCATGCCAGTGCTCTAGAGCTTCTCTCATGGAGCAAGGTATTCAAGGTTATTTGTATGGCGTGTACTTGCTCTTTTGTTTTAATGGAGGGAAATTTGATAAGTTGTGATTTGGCTTTCTTTAGGTTGCGTTCTAGTCTCAATATCGCTGTAGAGAGTTTCTTCCGTCTCGCATGAGTGAATGCTATTATTTCGCCCCGCAATACTGCCTTCGCTGCCTCCCAGTAAATCCCAGGTTTATCTTTATATTCTGCGTTATAATTAGCGTAATCCTCCCATTTCTTTTGTATAAATTCTTTAAATTCTCTGTTCTGGCTTAAATATGATGGGAATCGCCATCCCCTTTGTTGTTGGTAGAAATCTGGGGACTCTATATCCACCCACGCTATGGAGTGGTCTGATATTTCTTCCGGGCCTATTTCTGCGTTTACCACCCACGGGAATAGTGTTTGGCCTACTAGTGTGTAATCTATTCTTGAAAATGTCCCGTGGGCTCTGGATTGGTGAGTGTAATCTCGCTCTTCAGGGTGTAAACTACGCCAGGCGTCCACCAGATATAGTGAGCGTTGAAAGGCTGGCAGAGCATGAGATCTTGGCCCTCCTCTATGTGCCACTCTGGGATTTGAGCAGTCCTTGGCGGGGTCTGCCACCAAATTAAAATCTCCCAGCACTATCAATGGAGTAGTCGGGTATGGGAGGCATAGCTGAACTAGCTTAGTTAGAAAGTTAGCATCATATGTATTTGGGCCGTATAGGCCCAGGACTAAGTATTCTCTCTGTTGTAACCATAATCTTATTATCACGTATCGACCTTGTTTGTCGGCCTCGATTAGCTCTGACTTGACCGCCAATCCTTTTTTAATTAGTATTGCTACACCACTTTTCCTGTCCCCAGATGACGCTGCATATACCTCTCCCACCCATCGTCTTTTTAGTTTGTTGTGTTCTGTAGCTGTAAGTTTTGTCTCCTGTAAGCAGCATATGTCTGCTTTGTGTCTCTGAAGGGCTGATAGTATTTTTGCCCGTTTAACTGGCGTAGATATCCCTCCCACATTCCATGTGGCAAAACGTGTAGTCTTAACTATTGCTCTGTTCTATTGTGAGTCTAGGCGGTTCTAGTAATTTCTTCTGCCTCAGGTGCCCAGCCTCACCCTTGGCCTGTATGTAAATGATTATGGGGACTCTCGAAGTATAATCAAGATATTCTCCCCTCGTCCCTTGTTGAGCTCTATTGTTTGCTGTCAAGAATTGCTTATGTCTTCCTCCCTTCCTACCGTGCTTCCCCACCCTCCCCTCCCTTCCCCTTCCTACCCTCAACCTATCCTTCCCCTTTATCTTCGGCCCCTTCTCCCAACCCGACACTAATATCAGGGAGGGAATTAAGGATCAATGATGTGTAGCCCCCCCCCCCCCCCCCACTCTCACCGTCTATGGCAATCATCCGGTCTTTTGCTTCTTTGTCAAGGCTCCAACTCTCAGTCTTCTATTTGTGATTATGTCCATCTAAATTATGTCAGGCTTCGTCATCCGGGCTTAGGACTTTGTCATTCTGTAGCCATTCTTGTGCCTCTTTTGCCGTTTTGAATGCGTGCCATTTGCCCTGGTGATGAACCCGAAGTGTGGCTGGGTATACCAGCATAAATTTCGTGTTGTTTTCCGCCAGCGATTTACATATCTGTCCATAGTTGCGTCTCTTCTCTTGTAGTGACATCGAAAAATCCTGAAATATTTTTATTGGAGAGTTTTCAAAAGTCAGATTGTCCCTCTTGAGCCGCGCCCCTCTGAGTATTTCTACTTTGTGGATAAAATTATGCACTTTAATTATGACCATTCGAGGTCTCTGGGTGTTCTCTTGTCTCCTGCCCACTCGATGCGCCCGCTCTAAGCATAGGGGTCCCGCGCCATCTGATAGCGCAAATTCTTCTTGCAGCCATTTCTCTAGGATGCTGGGTAGTAAATGATCTGAAACGGACTCTGGGATCCCAATGATCCGTAGGTTATCTCTTCGCGACCTGTTTTCGAGGTCATCGATCTGTAGAGACTGTTTTTTTATTATTTCGCGCAGTGCTTTTATTTCCGTTGCTGCTCCGGTCCCCTCGTCCTCCGCGGCCGACACACGCTGCTCTAATTCTCCAGTGCGTCGCGTGGTGTCCTCTAATTTTGTCTCCACTGCCGCTAGTTGGCTGGAAAGTTGTTGGAACTGTGGGGCTAGCGCTTGTTGCACCGCCTCGGTTAGTTGTTTTAACTGCTGCGCTGTAAATTTTACCTCGGGAGGTTCTGGTATGGGGCTGGCGGCCATCTTTGGCTCCGCCACGCGGGCCTTTTCCATTTCTTTCCGCGCTGATTTCGCCGGCATTGCTTGTTCCCCGCGCGTTACAAAGTTGTCCATACACTCCCTCCAATCTGTCTTCGCTATTTGTTCCGCTCTGGTCCGGATTCGATCGCTGGTGGAGAGGGGGAGCGGAAGGGGCCTAAGAGGAGAGCGTTTCTGCTGCTGCACTCCTCAACACATCACGTGATCTCCTTTCACCTCACCTTTTAACGATGCTGGCTGTCGTTTGCTCTTTTTTTCCACCTTTGTTAATGTGGAATACATCTAGTCTGGGTTTTCACGATAGTATTTACGTCCATATCTGATTCATAGTCCTAACCTTTGCTGCTGAACCTTTTAGCTTCTTTTTAACCATTTTCATCATTTTGTCATAGTCGCCCTTTTGAAAATTAAAAAGCTGCTACAGTAGATTTCCTTAGTAATTTCACTTCAGATACCAGCTCAAATTTTATCATGTTATGTTTCCCAGCAGATCCACTACCGTTACCTCTTGTACTATGTCCTGCATTCCACTAAATATTAGATCCAAAATAGCCCCCCCCCCCCCTCATTGGTTCCCGGACCAGTTGTTCCAAGAAGCAGTCAGACTGCATGGCTGGAGAAGTGGAAAGATATGGCCTGCTGGAAACAGTGGAGGAAATACCAGCAGTGCTTTTTGTCCCACTTTTGGTAAGGCTTCATGTAATAATTATAAAGGAAGTATGGTCAGCGGTAGCACATATGCACAAACTCTGTTTGATTTTTTTTCTGTTTGCCACTCAAAATTTGGTGAAAAGCAGTGGAGTCTGATTCTGGTGCATTAACTAAGAAAGTAGATGCCTTGGAATAAGGATTGAAAACTGTTAAATAGGCCTGCCGAGTGCAGGGGATGGGGGATGGGGAGCAAGACTCTCTGGGTCTGGCCAACTACTAAATGAAGCACCACCAACACAGTAAACAAAAAATTTTACAACCTTTTTTGAGGGCACCAAATGACAAAACATCTGGATAGTTGACAATATTGTTTCTTAATGGTTCTTAGAAAAGTGAGATTCAATGAAAGGTTTTATTGCAGGATTAGCAGTCCTTCGCAAGGACAAATTATTGTACTGAAAAGCCATGTAGTGCATGTAGTTTCTTATGAGAGCAGGGGATTTTTATATGATTTGGGTTTTTTTTTTCCATTTGCCTTTAACTTTCTTGGAATTAACCTGTTACCAATGCATGTTTCCTTTGCAGCATGTTAAGTCATTATTTCACTAACAATTGAGGTTCAGTTCTTCGGATTTCAGAGTGAAATATTTTGTGCTGTGCTATGGTTAAGGAAACAAAATTAGTTATCAATAATGTTCCATGAAGACTTTGAGTTGAATTCCTCTTAATTAGTCTACAAACTATTTTATTTTAGGCCCAAAATATTAAATTGTGCCAAAAATATAGTCCTACAGTATTAGCATGAGCTATCATTCTAAATCAGTATCTGAAAAACATAGAGAAGAAAAAATGTGATGAAACTAAAAAAGGGCAGCAATCTCTTCAGAGCTTAAGACTTTAATTTGCAATAAAGAAGATTCAAGAAATAGACAAATATGTGCTGCCAGCAGGTATAATAAATAAGGGCGATACTCATATGCCAAGTACATCAACAACAGTACTGGTAAAAGAAGAAACAGAGACTCAAGTGTCATTTGAAAGCAAGTTACAAAGTCTGGTTGATGAAGGACAAGCTGGACCTGCTATTTCACTGAATAAATGTGTAACCCCAGGCACACTCCCTCCAGCGCAGCTCTTCACCCCTGGGTCACTCACTTACACTCCCAGGAGCCGGGGTCACACAAACAGATTTCTTTACTTTTCTGCCACATGCGAGCTGGGCACAGGCTGGGGCTGGACTTACTCCGGTAGGTGAAGGGTACTCTTTCTCTGAGCACTCACTCAATAATTAGTCAGCAGTCTCAGTTGCAATAAACTTCAACTTGCTTTACTAACACAACTTGAAAAGCAACTTGTTAATTTGGTCTATACAATGCAGGGTCTTTCAGGATAATCAGCACAGCTCAACATGTTCTCCCATACAATCAGAGCACATAAATCACAGTTCATTTCTATTTCAAAATCTCCTCTATTTGCAACCAGAACATGGTACTTGATATTCTCCTCATGAATGATTACATTTACAGTCCATGATAATCTCCACATGTGCAACTGTTTAAGTCTTTTCAGTTTTATCTCAAACTCCTCTGGTCTACTGTCGAGGAACCTGTGTGGGGTAACCAGCCACTCTAGGTCTCTGTCAGCCTTTCAGCTTCAACATATTACATCTTTCACTTACAGCAGAGAAAATAGCACATAAGTCAAACACAGTAATCTCTTCCAGTCTATATTTCACTCACAAGATTCTACAGTCCTCTGTCTCATCCTGGAACAATATCCATTTACCAAGTGCAATGCAAGTCCTTACAGAAGTCGGGCATACCTGCTCCTGTGCTCCAACTTCTCCTATCTGGGGTTTTTCCCTCAGGCACTCCTACTTTGCTCCCTCATTGGGAACACTGCTGCAGGTACCTTCTGCCGTTTGCAGAGGCTTCCAAACACCATATTTGCACATTTCTCCTTCCTTGGTATCCAGGACTTCCCCCTCGGTGCTACGGGTCTCGGTGGGTGTGGGCTACCAAAGACCAGAATTTTCTCTATGCAAACACTTTTATTGTTTCTCTAGTCCAGCTCCCTAGAGCTGGGCTTTACTCTGATTTTCTCCCTTAGCTGGAGAAGTGTGGTAGCCGTGTTAGTCCACTCTTAAGGTTATCAATAGAAATCAAACAAAATAAAACGTGGAAAAGAAAATAAGATGATACCTTTTTTATTGGACATAACTTAATACATTTCTTGATTAGCTTTCGAAGGTTGCCCTTCTTCCTCAGATCGGTTATTTCCGATCTGAGGAAGAAGGGCAACCTTCGAAAGCTAATCAAGAAATGTATTAAGTTATGTCCAATAAAAAAGGTATCATCTTATTTTCTTTTCCACGTTTTATTTTGTTTGATTTCTATTGACTCCCTTAGCTGTCAATTACAGTTCTCACACAGCAGTGGCGTAGCCAGACCTAACATTTTGGGTGGGCCCAGAGCTAATATGGGTGGGCACTGTGTATGTAGGTATGAGTAATGTTTCTTGCTACAAAATAATGCATTAGAATGCACTTGATGATGGATTAATAAGTAGTATGCCCAACATCTGCCCTGCATCAACATATGGAAAAACCAATATTTTTAAACATGGTTACATTATCCCACATCTTAACCTTGACCAGGCGTAAGTCTACTATAACGGCAAACATCTCAACACACATGACAGGATCCTATGGTATAATTACAGCAATGATATTATTCTTCAAACTTTGCTTCTCTACCCCTCCATCCAGCCCCATAGCCCGGCATCAGCCCTTCTCTTCTCTACCCCCCTCCCACCTACCCATAGCCCAGCATCAGCCCTTCCCTTTCTCATCATCCATCCCACTGCTATGCATCAGCCCCACCCTAACCCCCACCCATCCCTATAGTCTAGCGTCAGTCCTGTCCTATCCCCTACCCATCCTCCATAGTCTGGCACCCCCCTCCCAACCCTGAAGCACACCAGCATTAAATATAAAACTTTTTGTTTTTTAATATCACCCCTATCCAGGAACCTGCCTACATTAAATATAAAGTTGTTTTTTTTAATTTTAAACCTGGGCACTGCAGAGACCATCCCTACCCCAAAACCCACCAACATAAAATTAAAAAAAAAAGGTTTGTTTGTTTTTTTAACTTGTGCAATGAGCCTACCCCAACATTATTGGTGAGTTACTGGGTGGGGGTGGGCTCTTCACTGGCTAGGTAAAAAAGATTAAATATACCTTTTTTTCCCCTAGGCAGTAAAGAGCCCATCCCCAACCAGAAGCCCACCACCAACATTACACTCACAAAAAACATTCAGACAAAAACTGAAATGGAGACCCCCCCCCTTCCCTCCACCCAAGAAAGCCAGTCTCTACAAGCATGGCAATAGGGGTAACAGAGAAACATACATGGGTTTTTTTTTCTCCTGTACTCTGCAAAATACAAAACTAAAAAAATAATAAACATTTTACATTTTTTAAAAAGGTACATTTCACAAAGCAGGCACCTCAATCTTTAAACAATATTAAATAAAAATATTTTTTTCTTTTCTACCTTTGTTGTCTGAGCACTTTATTTTTCTGATTGGTTAGTCCCACTCTCTTCCACTTTCCATGTGTCAGTCTTCTAAATTCTTTTCCAGGCTGGCTTTTCCATTTCTTGTCTCTCCTCTTGTTGTCATCCTTTCCATTCAATCCCCAAGTCCCACTCATCTTCTGCTCTGTTCCCCTTCCCCCCACACCCCTAGTCACATCCATCTACTGCTCCTTCTCCCTCCCTCCCTCCACCCATACCTTCTAGTCTCATCCATCTTCTGCTCCCTCTCCCAGTGCCTCCCCCACCAAGTCCCACTCATCTTCTTCTCTGTTCCCCTTCTCCCATACCCCTACTTGCATCCATCTGCTGTTCCTACTCTCTCCCACTACTCCCATTCATCTTCTGCTCCCTCTCCCTTCTCTCACACTCCCTTCTCTCTTGTACTCCTCCATCTCTCTCTTACTCTCTTCCCATCCCCCACCCCCGGTGGTCTCATTTTTTTTTACCCTTCACCAGCCGGTCTCACCCCTGTCTCTCTCTTGCTTTCCTTCAGCACCCCCCCACCCCCCCGCAGCTGCCGCCACCACCACCACCACCGCCGCACTGGAGTCTTCGAGTTCTCTCTCCTTCCAGCCCCGTGGCGCCCGGTATCGCACCCCCCCACGTCTTCCAATCCCTCGAGTCACCAGCAGCCTCAACAAGAAAGCAGTACACACGCTGCTTTAGACCTAACCCGGAAGCCTTTCTCTCTCCTACAGTTTCCCTCCTACACGGGAACAGGAAGTTGAAGCAGAAAGAAAGGTTTTCCATGGACAGGATCTTCTAGCCACACCTTCTGAATATTCGCCACGGTGACGTGCGAGACCCGGAATCCAATAGGAATGCTTTAAAAGTAAAACACATTAGCATTAGCGCATTCCCGCCCAGACCGGCACTACAAATACCCTTGACAGCTCAGAATAGTCAGTTTTAATTTTTCCGCGTTGACGGAACGACCCGCAATTAATTTTTCAGTCAGTCAGTCAGTCACTCAGTCAGTCATCCAGAATTATAACTTTTCTGTTATGTCTCAAAGAAAAACGGGGTTTAAACCGTGTGCGACTTGTACTCGTAAACTTTCCCTTACAGATCCTCATTTTAGATGTGTGCGCTGTTTAGGGGAGTCTCACGATACCAAAAATTGTTTTGCTTGTAGAAGTATGTCCCAAAAGTCTTTGGACATCAGAGCATTTAAGCTGCAACAATATTTAACCTCAGCAATACAATCGGAATCGTCGTCAGTAAGTTCTCACAAAAACTCTGTCATGTCTGTGTCAGTGTCGGATGCCCCAGCTCCGGTGGAAGAGAATATTACCCCTGCTCTCCCCCTTGCCATTGTGCCAGGGGATCATGTGCCTTCCACTCCTGCTCTCCCCCTTGCCTTACGGCCCGGGGATCAGGTTAAAGCTGTATCTAATGGGCAGCAAACAGACTATGATGCTCGTCAGAGCGATGTCAGGGCTGGACCTCGACGTCGATATCGACGTTCTTCGAGATCAGCTGATCAACATAGTCGAAGGGGAAGGAGCCGATCCCGCTCACATTCTTCTGACTCGACTTCGAGCAGTGGACTCGATCGACATCGAGGATTTTCTCGGCATCGCCGATCCTCCCGATGCCGTCATGATTCTAAACACAGTACTTTATCAAGGCATAGTTGTTCTTCGTGTAAAACTCGACATGAGAGGTCATCTTCCACTTCATCATCGGATTTGCCTTTGAGAAAACGTTCTAAGTTCCATTCTCATTCAGATCACAGCTCTTTAAAACATAGAGCTTCTCGTCATTCAGTCTCTCATACTTCTTCAAGGGCTCAGTCAACCTCTTCTTCTTCTGCACAGTTGAAGATTTTGAAGTTACTTACAAAACTCTTACATAATCAGCAGACAGTACAGGAAATTAACCAAGTGCAGTCACCTCAGATAGCACCAATTCAAACAAATTCGATGACTCATACAGATCAGAGACAACCTATATGGTCTGTGTCTCCATCTAGTTCAGTACAAGAGTGTGCTTCTAATAAATCTTGTATAAATTCTCCAGTACCTTCTTTATCTCACTCATTACATGTTGATAATCAGACTCAGTTAGATCAGGAATTACCTTCTACTTCTGATTTTCCACCTGTAAATCAGGAAGAAAATTTATCTGTACAAGATGAGTCTTACCATAAATTTTTGCAAAAGTTGGTAACAGTTTTGAGCATAAATGTCCCTTCTCAGACAGATACTGCTATGGACAAACGCTCAGTCACGAAATATTTGAATTTATCTAAACAACTGGTAGCATTACCAATACCTCCAGTACTTCAAGAACATCACAAATTAATTTGGAACAACCCCTATTCTATTAGATCTACGCAACGCTCATTAGAAAATAAGTACAGGGTGCAAGAAATGTTGGGTCATGGTATGACTCAGCTTCCGCATGCTTCTTTAGTGGTAAAATCGGCAATGAGAAGACATAAGTTACAAAAAGATATTACCAATCACCCACCAACTAAAGATTTAAAATTCATGGACTTATTAGCAAGAAAGAATTTTCAGTCCTCAATGCTCTCTATACGTATAGCAATCCATATGTTTCATCAAATGGAGTATTTGTATACCATCTTGGATGATCTGTCTAAATTACAGACAGTATTTCCTCAGCAAGAGGTTGGAAATTTTCAACAGATTCTTACTAAATTGGAAGAGAGTTCTAAACAAATGATTCGTACTACACATGATCAATTTGATACATCACTTAGAAACGCAGCAACTGCAATTGCATCTAGGCGTTTCTCATGGTTAAGGGCATCTGCATTAGGTGAAGATGTTCACGAAAAGGTGGCTGATGCTCCTTGTGTGGGTGACTCTTTATTTGGAGATCGAGTGAAACAGCTTATTGAAGGTCTTAAAGAAGACTGTACAACTTTGGACACTCTAGAGCAGGATAAGCAGCAGCCCCCAAAATTGAATTATAAAAGATTACCATATTTTAATTCAAGGAATAGATTTCAACAACGAAAATCTTTTGCCCATCAACGGTCTAATTTTCCTTTTAAATCTCAGCCTCAACGTTACAATTTTCAGGCTAGAGCAGGTAGAGATCGGCGGTCACAACGACCTGCTCAAACAAACCAGCAGCAAAAACTCAATCCGTCTTTTTGACCAGTCCTTGTCTCCGATACCGGTGGGGGGCAGAGTTCAACATTTTTTCAGCTCTTGGATGTCTATCACAACAGACAAATGGATTTTAGACATCATTCAGCATGGATATTTTCTCAGATTTTCACAGCCCCCACCTATGCGATCACCTACATGTCTTCATGTTCCAAGATCGCAACTCCCATTTTTGCAACAGGAGGTCTCCAGACTCCTCAATCTCAATGCTTTAGAGATTGTACCTGCTCACGACATAAACAAGGGATTTTATTCCCGATTTTTTCTAATAACCAAAAAGGATGGGGGTTACAGAGCAATCCTGGATTTAAGACAACTCAACAAATTTCTTCCCAAACAACGTTTTCGAATGTCATCTATACAAACAATTCTTCCTCTCCTAAAACAAGGAGTATGGTTTTCAGCCATAGATCTGCAGGATGCATACCTGCATATTCCTATCCATCAATCATCAAGACGATTTCTTCGGTTTGTGTGCCAAGATCGTCATTACCAGTTCAAGGTTCTGCCTTTTGGACTAACATCAGCTCCCAGAATCTTCTCCAAGTGTGTCATAGCTCCTGTAGCACATTTACATCGTCAGGGTATAATACTTTTCCCATATCTCGACGATTGGTTGATTGTAGCACACTCTCATCAGCAAAATCTTCTTCATTTGCAGAAGACCATCCTTCTTCTCGGAGAGTTAGGTTTAGTGATCAATTACAAGAAATCTCATTTGACCCCTACTCAGAGATTGACGTTTATAGGAGCAGATCTGGTCTCTTATCAAGCGTTAGCAAAACTACCACTCAATCGGACTCAAGTTCTGATTCAATTAATGCACAATTTTCTGTCAGCAAGCATCATCTCTGCTCGTCAAATTCTAATACTTTTAGGCCATATGGCTTCAACGGTCGCTGTTCTACCTGTTGCACATCTACATATGAGACCCCTACAGTGGTATTTAAAGAAACGATGGAGTCCTATTCTACATCCACTTTCTTCAAGGATATATCTATCAAATCAGATCAAACTACAGATGTTGTGGTGGACACATCAACAACATCTGTTGGTGGGAGCTCCATTCACTTTACCAAGATACTTACCACGGATGCATCCAAGATTGGTTGGGGAGCTCATTTAGATCAGTTCTCAACGCAAGGCCAGTGGACCTTTCAAGAGAGTTGTTCTTCCATAAATCTTCTGGAATTAAAGGCAGTCAGATTAGCTATTCAAGCTTTCCAACATCTCCTTCATTCTCAGGTGATTCAAGTTTGTGTGGACAACCAAGTAGCAATGTTTTACATCAACAAACAGGGAGGTATGGGTTCTCTAAGTTTGTGTCGAGAAGCAGTCAGACTCTGGACACTAGTTCTGTCTCTCCATTCGGTGATTCGAGCAGTGTATCTCCCAGGTCGTCAAAATCAAATTGCAGATGTCTTGAGCAGACAGCTTCAACCTCACGAATGGTCTCTAAAGATCACAGTTACTCACGCTCTTTTTCAAAGATGGGGTTGGCCTCAAATAGATCTATTCGCATCCCCACAAAACAACAAATGTCAGAAATACTGCTCAAGGTGGCCTTCAACTCAAAGGATAGCAGCGGATGCATTTGCCCTTCCTTGGACAAATTATCTGTTTTACGCTTTTCCTCCAATTCCTCTAATTCCATGAGTTCTACAGAAAATCATTCAGGACAGAGCGGCTGTAATACTAGTAACACCTTATTGGCCGAGACAAACCTGGTTTCCAGTGTTCACTCAATTAGCTCTGTTCCAGCCTTTTTTCCTTCCTCTCATTCCAGATCTCATATCTCAAAACATTGGTCAACTACTGCATCCAAATCTCAACAAACTACATCTCACGGCATGGTTTATTCAAGTAATCAATTAGATTCGTCCTTCTTTTCTCAACCAGTTTTGGATGTACTATTATCTTCCAGGAAGCATTCAACTAGATTAGTTTACGCAGCTAAATGGAAGAGATTTCAATGTTGGTGTAGATCACATCATGTGAATCCCATTTCTTGTCCTATTTCGGATTTATTAGAGTATTTTCTTCATTTATCTTCATCAGGCATGGCAGTATCTTCAGTTAAAGTTCATATGGCAGCGATTACTGCTTTTCATGATCCAATTGATGAATGTACAGTGATGGCACATCCTATCACTAAAAGATTTTTAAAAGGTTTAATGAATCTTCATCCTCCTGCTCACATACCTCCAGTAGCGTGGGATTTGAACCTGGTTCTGGAAAAACTTATGGATCCTCCATTTGAACCACTTACGTCAGTTTCCTTACAATTTCTGACTTGGAAAACTTTGTTCCTTATTTCAATTGCATCAGCTAGAAGAATTGGAGAACTACAAGCATTGGTTTATTATTCTCCGTATACTCAAATTTTACATGATAAAGCAATATTACTACCTCATCCCAAATTTCTTCCAAAGGTTGTGTCGTCTTTCCATGTCAATCAATCCATTATTTTACCAGTCTTTTTTCCACCTCCACATCAATCTACTGTGCATAGCAGATTACATACATTAGATTGTACCAGAGCACTGTCAATCTATTTACAGAGAACGTCAACTAGTAATAGACCATCACAATTGTTCCTCTCTTATTCTTCGAAAGACAGCCAACCAGTATCTAAGAGAACACTTTCTTCTTATGTTACTCAATGTATAAATTTTTGTTATCAGCAGCAGGAGTCACATCCTCATGTGACAGCCCACAAATTAAGAGCAAAAGCTTCGTCAACTGCATTTTTGCATAGTGCACCTCTTTTAGATATTTGCAGAGCGGCTACTTGGTGATCTCTACATACTTTTTCTAAGCATTACTGTCTTGATACAGCATCTAGAGCAGATTCGCTGTTTGGGCTATCGGTCCTACAAGAGGCTATGTAAGCGACAACCTTCCTCCTCCTCCTATCACAGGTAACATGTTATGACATCAGGCTTGTGGCTTTTTCACATTATAATGTTTTATGTGAGGTTACCTGTGTATGCTTGGGAGTCTTCAGAAGGTGTGGCTAGAAGATCCTGTCCATGGAAAAATCATAGTTTCTTACCTGTAACGGTAGTTTTCTGTGGACAAAGGATCTTCTAGCCACACAATCCCTCCCTACCCTCCCTGGTTGTCGTAGCTATTTTATTGAACTGACTATTCTGAGCTGTCAAGGGTATTTATAGTGCCGGTCTGGGCGGGAATGCGCTAATGCTAATGTGTTTTACTTTTAAAGCATTCCTATTGGATTCCGGGTCTCGCACGTCACCGTGGCGAATATTCAGAAGGTGTGGCTAGAAGATCCTTTGTCCACGGAAAACTACCGTTACAGGTAAGAAACTATGATTTTCTTTGGCAGGTCTAAAGCAGCGTGTGTACTGCTTTCTCGTTGCTGCCGGCGGCTCGGGGATTGGAGGACTTGGGAGGGGGGAGCAATGGCGCTGCAATGCTGGAAGAAGAGAAAGATGGGAGCAGTGAGGGCCTTGATCTGAGAGGAGGCGACATCGGGGGTTGACCGGGGAGGAGGAGCTGCAGCTCCGGGCCATGCGGTGCAGGAGGAGGAAGCTGGCGCTCGCGGTGCTCGGGACTGGGAGTGACGGTGGCCGCAGCATCACTGCAGTCTGCGGCGGGAGCGGGGAGACGGTGCCGGTGAGTCTGACGTCGGTGCCGGGCAAGATGGTGGAGGCTATTATTAAGAATAAAATTGCAGAGCATATACAAAAACATGGACTGATGAGACAAAGTCAGCACGGATTTAGTGAAGGGAAGTCTTGCCTCACCAATCTAATGCATTTTTTTGAGGGGGTAAGCAAACATGTGGACAATGGGGAGCCGGTTGATATTGTATATCTGGATTTTCAGAAGGCGTTTGACAAAGTGCCGCACGAAAGACTCCTGAAGAAATTGCAGAGTCATGGAATCGGAGGTAGGGTATTATTATGGATTAAGAACTGGTTGAAAGATAGGAAGCAGAGAGTAGGATTGTGTGGCCAGTATTCTCAGTGGAGGAGGGTAGTTAGTGGGGTCCCGCAGGGGTCTGTGCTGGGTCCGTTGCTTTTTAATGTATTTATAAATGACCTAGAGATGGGAATAACTAGTGAGGTAATTAAATTTGCCGATGACACAAAATTATTCAGGGTCGTCAAGTCGCAGGAGGAATGTGAACAATTACAGGAGGACCTTGCGAGACTGGGAGAATGGGCGTGCAAGTGGCAGATGAAGTTCAATGTTGACAAGTGCAAAGTGATGCATGTGGGTAAGAGGAACCCGAATTATAGCTACGTCTTGCAAGGTTCCGCGTTAGGAGTTACGGATCAAGAAAGGGATCTGGGTGTCGTCGTCGATGATACGCTGAAACCTTCTGCTCAGTGTGCTGCTGCGGCTAGGAAAGCGAATAGAATGTTGGGTGTTATTAGGAAGGGTATGGAGTCCAGGTGTGCGGATGTTATAATGCCGTTGTATCGCTCCATGGTGCGACCGCACCTGGAATATTGTGTTCAGTACTGGTCTCCGTATCTCAAAAAAGATATAGTAGAATTGGAAAAGGTACAGCGAAGGGCGACGAAAATGATAGTGGGGATGGGACGACTTTCCTATGAAGAGAGGCTGAGAAGGCTAGGGCTTTTCAGCTTGGAGAAGAGACGGCTGAGGGGAGATATGATAGAAGTGTATAAAATAATGAGTGGAATGGATCGGGTGGATGTGAAGCGACTGTTCACGCTATCCAAAAATACTAGGACTAGAGGGCATGAGTTGAAGCTACAGTGTGGTAAATTTAAAACGAATCGGAGAAAATTTTTCTTCACCCAACGTGTAATTAGACTCTGGAATTCGTTGCCGGAGAACGTGGTACGGGCGGTTAGCTTGACGGAGTTTAAAAAGGGGTTAGATAGATTCCTAAAGGACAAGTCCATAGACCGCTATTAAATGGACTTGGAAAAATTCCGCATTTTTAGGTATAACTTGTCTGGAATGTTTTTACGTTTGGGGAGCGTGCCAGGTGCCCTTGACCTGGATTGGCCACTGTCGGTGACAGGATGCTGGGCTAGATGGACCTTTGGTCTTTCCCAGTATGGCACTACTTATGTACTTATGCCGAGAGCCTGAGATGGATGCTGCTGCAGTTCGTTTGGGGGGGGGGGGGGCAATTCTGCTGTTTTCCTGTTGGGTACGCTGCCATGGCAGGACTGAAAGGCTGTGCACTGGTTGGTTGGAGGAGTAGGGAAAACTGGGCGGGCCTGAGCTGTGATTGGGTGGGCCTGGGCCCACCCAGGCCCACCCGTAGCTACGCCCCTGTCACACAGTCTAGTGACCTCCCTGAAAATCCTTCCTTCCACCCACTAAGCATTGGCAGTTTCAAAAGAGGGGGGGGGGGAGAGTCACATAAGCATTAACATGTTTGATGCAGGAACTCTTACAAAAGAAATTACCACTAACCAGGAAATAGAAGAAGCAGTAGAGACTCTCAGCCTCACCCCCATCTTTCTCAATTCCCTAGAGATTCCGAATTCAGCAGTTCACAACATTACTTCTGAAAATCAAGCTATAAAATGGGGAAATTATACCAAGGCATTGTACAGTTTTCTTTTTCTCAACTCTCAGTCAAAATGTTCATCCCACATTGTCACCAATTTCTGGCAACGACAAAAACTCTAACCTCCTGGAAGAAGCTATAAAAGAAAGTTCCAGAACATCAGGAATGTTGAGAATTTGTAGCACAATTGGTTGATTTTCTTGCTAAAACTAATGCTCTCCATCCACGACATAGGCTTCTATGCTCACCATTCCACTGAACATTCTTGGTCTTATAAAATCTATTAGGAAAACAGGCCTGTTTCAGGAGCAAGTGAAACGGGCGCTAGCAAGGTTTTCCTCCCCAACCCCCCCCTTCTCCCTCCCTACCTACGGACCCCTTTGTCGTTCTGACGGCATTGCTCTGCCCTCAACGTCATGACATTTGACGCGAGGGCGGGGCCCCTAGCCTGGGCGATTTCGGTGGCTTCACCACCATGGTCTTACGAACAGTTCTGGAAGGAAGTGACAGTGACGTCACTGTCCTCAGAACGTTGAGGGTGAGTTTTATTATATAGGATTAAGTTAATCCTGAACAGTGGTAGGGATGCACTTCTCATCTGTCTGGATCTTTCAGCTGCTGGTTAATCACACCCTTTTACTTCAGTACGTGGTAGACCTTCACATCTGTGGCACTGCACTTTCATGGTTTCAATCCTATTTAGCAAACAGATCTTTCTCTGTTTACTGTTCCAGTTCTACTTATGCTTCTAAACCACTCCTCTCAGGAGTATGCAAGGTTCCATTCTTGGTCCAACACTTTTCAATATTTTCCTGTCTCCGCTTGTCTTGCTAATTCAATTCCCTGAGCTCTCTCTCCTCTTCCTGATCACTCTTCTCATTCACTATTTCTTCAAAGTTGGATAGGATTGCTGATTGGTTATCTACCAATCATATGAAATTGAACCCTTCTAAGTCTGATGCTATTATTATCTGTCTTACCGCAGATCCATGGTATGAATATTCCCATAAAGGATTCAGTTAAAATTTTGGGAGTGATCCTTGACAATACACATTCCATTCATAAACAGATTTCTAGTGTGGTTCAAAGATATTTTTTAAACTCTATGACAGATGCACTCTATTTGCCAAAAGCTCAAAATGTTATCACTTAGATTCTCCTTCTTGCTCTTGGGCTATTGCAACTCTTTATACCAAGGTTGCCACTTACCCAGATTAGAAGACTTCAGTTTATTCAAAGCACTGTCATCAAATTATAGTTTGGTAAAAAAAAAATGGATCACATTCACCATTATTTATTTCTGAACACTGGCTACCAGTCTCATATCACATTCTATTCAAGTATTTTACTATTGTTTATTAGGTTCCCCATTCTGGTCTACATAATCATTTCTACATAATCTACTAATTCTTTACACTCCATCTCAATCTTTGCATTCCTCAAATGAATACCTCCTCTCCATTCCTTCTTATTGTCATATCTGGCTTGAGGTGGCTACCAGTCTCATATCACATTCTATTCAAGTATTTTACTATTGTTTATCAGGTTCCCCATTCTGGTCTACATAATCATTTCTACATAATCTACTAATTCTTTACACTCCATCTCAATCTTTGCATTCCTCACATGAATACCTCCCCTCCATTCCTTCTTATTGTCATATCTGGCTTGAGGTACTCAGAAAAGTAATCTTCAGTGTTCTTGCCCCCACAATCTGGAATAACCTTTCTCTTTCACTTAGGATTGTGTCCTCTTTTCAGAATTAAAAAAAAAAACCCTAAATTGCACTTATTAGACAAGCTTTTCTACAAGCCTAATCCAAAATTCTAGGCTATTTATTTTCTTTTTGCAGACAACAACATCCTACCTCTTGTTTTTTTCCAGCCCTCGTTACTCTCCATTCTGGAAGACATTGTAATCTTTTTCTTTCTCCTATGTTTTTCCCCATTGTTTCCTGTTGTCTTGTTTCTACCCTTGTCATGTTTTGTCAATTTTAAAATTAAATCCCCCTTTCTAATACTTGTTTTTAAATTGTAAATTGCTTAGATATCATGCTATGACTTTGTGGTATATCAAAATAACTACAGCTAACACGAAAAATGTCATGTCATGAGGCGCATGCTAGCGTCTGGCAGTGGCGTTCCGAGGGGCGCTGACACCCGGGGCGGATCGCCAATGCACAGCACCCCCCCCCGTGCAGCGCGCCCCCCCCCCCCCCCGGCGAAGGGACATCCCCCCACCCCAGCGAAAGACACCCCCCGGGTGCACGCCGCTGGGGGGGGTACGCGCGTCAGTCAGCGTCGTTGGTTTCCATGCTCCTTCTGCCCCGGAACAGGTTACTTCCTGTTCCGGGGCAGAGGGAGCATGGAAACCAATGGTGCTGACCGGCGCGCGGCACCCCCCCAGCGGCGTGCACCCGGGGCGGATCGCCCCCACCTTGGTACGCCACTGGAGTCTGGTCTGAAGACTGGTCATAACGTTGAGCATTATTTGCAGAAAGGTATAGAGAGTGAAGCATATTTGTGGAAACGATACTTCAGAGACTTCTTGATGTTACATTTTTCTTAGCAGAGAAAGGTCTGGCATTTAGAGGAGACCGTCATTTAACTGGAGATCCAAAACAGTGGAAACTTTCTTGACATTCTGGAGTTAAGTCATAAGTACATAAGTATTGCCACAATGGGACAGACCAAAGGTCCATCAAACCCAGCATCCTGTTTCCAACAGTGGCCAATCCAGGGCACAAATACCTGGCAAGATCCCAAAAAAGTTCAATGCATTTTATGCTGCTTACTCCAGAAATAAGCAGTGGATTTTCCCCAAGTCATTTTAATAATGGTCTATGGACTTGTTCTTTAGGAAGCCGGCCAAACCTTTTTAAAACCCCGCTAAGCTAACCACATTTACCATATCCTCTGGCAACGAATTCCAGAGTTTAATTACACATTGAGTGAAGAAACATTTTCTCTGATTCGTTTTAAATTTACTACTTTGCAGCTTCATCACATGCCCCCTAGTCCTAGTATTTTTGGAAAGAGTAAACAAACAATTCATGTCTACACGTTCCACTCCACTCATTATTTTATAGACCTCTATCATATCTCCTCTCAGCCGTCTTTTCTCCAAGCTGAAGAGCCCTAGCTGCTTCAGCCTTTCCTCATTGGGAAGTCATCCCATCCCCTTTATCGTTTTCGTTGCCCTTCTCTGTAGCTTTTCTAATTCCACTATATCTTTTTCGAGATGCAGTGACCAGAATTGAACACAATAATCAAGATGCAGTCATTTTTGTTTGCCATTCCTTTCCTAATTATACCTAACATTCTACTTGCTTTCTTAGCCACTGCCGCACACTGAGCGCACACTGAGCGGAGGGATTCAACGTATCAACAACAGTGATGCCTGGATCATAAAAAGGCCATAAAAATAACTCAAGACTTAACTATCTTCCGAAGGCTACTGAAAACAGATTTGTTCAAGAAGGCATACCACAAACACCCATCTTAAATACTAAATAATAAGACTTTACACGACCTAGACATAACTAGAATCTTATCACTTGAATGATTAACCTCTTTACTATTAATGACCAAGCACCACCAATTTAATCCATATGTCGAATATGGTCTCTCCATAGTTGATGAACTAATGTATGTTACAATCCAATTTAGTACTCAGGAACCTTCATGCAATACCATAATGTATTCTTCCTTACCATGTATATATGCACATGGTATATATTTATACCATGATCTGTTCAATGTATGTTATGTTCCATGTATGTTACCAAGTATGTATGCACCTTAACGCAATACCATTTGTAATTCTGCTACCCGGAAATGGCAAAAGCCATTACGGCAAATGTAAGCCACATCGAACCTGTAAATTGGTGGGAAAATGTGGGATACAAATGCTACAAATAAATAGCTATAGTTCAGGTTCTTCTTTCCCACATGTATCACTTTGCACTTGCTCACATTATACGTCATCTGCCATTTGGATGCCCAGTTTCCCAGTGTGGTAAGTTCCTCTTATAATTTTTCACAATCCTCTTGCAATTTAACAACTTTGAATAACTGTGTGTCGTCAGCAAATTTAGGGCCTCTTTTACTAAGGCACACTAGCATTTTTAGCATGCACTAATATTTAGAGTGCGCTAAATGTTAGAGACGTCCATTTATTCCTATGGACGTCTCTAATGTTTAGTGCACCCTAAATATTATCACGCGCTAAAAACGCTAGCATGCCTTAGTAAAAGAGGCTGTTAATTACCTCACTAGTTACTCCCATCTCTAGATCATTTATAAATATGTTAAAAAACAGCAGTCCCAGCACAGACCCCTGGGGAACCCCTATGTCTACTCTTCTATATTGTGAATACTGACCATTTAACCCTACTCTCTGTTTTCTATCTTTTAACCAGTTTTTAATCCACAATAGAACACTACCTCCTATCCCATGACTCTCCAATTTCCTCTAGAGTCTTTCATGAAGTATCCATGTGTTTGTTCACCCCTTCAAAGAAATGTAATAGATTGGTGAGGCAAGATTTCTCTTCACTAAATCCATGTTGGCTTCGTCTCATTAATCCATGCTTTTGAATATGCTCTGTGATTTTGTTCTTTATAATAGTCTCTATCATTTTGCCCGGCACCGACATCAGGCTCTCCGGTCTATAATTTCCCTGATCACCTCTGGCACCTTTTTAAAAAAATCGGCATGACATTGGCCACCCTCCAATCTTCAGGTACCATGCTTGATTTTAAAGATAGAACTATTTTTCTTAATATGTAATTTATCAGTACTCTGGGATGAATACCATCTGGTCCAGGCAATTTTCTACTCTTCAATTTGTCAAATTGTGCCATTACATCCTCCAGGTTTATAGAGATTTCATTCAGTTTCTCTGACTCATCAGCTTTGAATACCATTTCAGGCAATGGTATCTCTCCCAAATCTTCCTCGGTGAAGACTAAAGAAAAGAATTCATTTTATCTTTCCGAGATGGCTTTCTCTTCCCTGAATGTCCCTTTTACCCCTCGGTCATCTTGCGGTCCAACTGATTCTTTTGCCGACTTTTTGCTTTTAATATACCTAAAACATTTTTTTACTATCTTGCTTATTTTCGAACGAGAAGGGCAGCCAAAAAGCGACACAAAAGGCACATTGCCGGTCCCATGAAAAAAGGCCGGCTAAATCCAATAATCGAAACTGGGCTCTAAGGGCGGTGTCAACGCGAGGGCTGGCCCCACAGGGGGCGTGTTAGGGGCAGCGTTACGAGATGGCCGCCTCCAACATATAACAGCAAGGGAAATAAAAGCGACCAGAGTAAGGGGGAAGTTGTCTTCAGACCCATTAGCGATTTTGTGGAGTTGGAGAGTGGCAAGATCGTTGTTGGGAGAGAAAGCTGAATTGTTGTTTGTAGAGAAAGCTGAGAGTTTGTTGAGTACCTGTTACCTTTGTCTGTGTGCTGTGGTCGGAATGTTTTCAGCCTCACCTGTCTCATTTGTGTTTTACCTTTTCACCTTTCCCTACTTACCCCTTCTAGCCCCCCAAACCCAGACACCACTACTGCTTCCTCTATCTCCCCCATCCCTCTCCATTCATTGTCCCCAAGTTCATAGTTCATTCCCTTACCAGTTTGTAGTCTCTGTTTGTCTCTTTGTCCTGTGTACTGCTGCACCTTGTTTGTGAAGACTGCTTAGAGAGTGAGTGGCTAGAGGGTGTGGCAGGAGTGCTTGCAGTGTGGCTCTGCTGTGTGTGACTACATTGTTTGTTGGTGGTGGCAGAGTGAGTGTCAACTTCTGTTTGTTCCTTCTGTGTTTCACCAAGTTGGTAGGGAGAGGTGAGCACTGGTGTCACTGCATTGCACCTGTAGTGTGGGGAAATGGAGCCACTAAATGCACAGGTAACTTACATGTTGGAGGAAGAGGGGAGGCAGCACAGGAGGTACGCACGCCCCAAAGTTTTCAGGCCCCGTAGCAGTTTCCTAGACCTCAATGACCTGCAGTGTCTCACTAGGTACCACTTTGATAGGGCTGCCATTCAGCACCTTTGTGACCAACTCCGACCCCTCCTGCAGGCTGGGACCCACAGGAACAACCCCATCCCTGTGCACCTAAATATCACTGCTTCTCTCTCTTTTCTGGCCACTGGAAGTTTCCAGTCTGTCCTAGCTGTGAACACGGGTCTCACCCAGCCTTCCATTTCTAACTGCCTCACCCAGTTCCTTAATGCCTTCCTTACCCACACCTCTGAGTACATCACCTTCCCCACCACCCCCCAGGCCCTGCATAACAACATGGCTGACTACTATGCCGTAGCTCGCTTCCCCTCGGTCATAGGTGCCATTGACTGCACACATGTCGCACTCAGACCCCACCGGCCACGAGAGGCCACCTGTAGGAACAGGAAAGCATTCCACTCCATGAATATGCAAGTTGTGTTGGATGCCCAGGGGGAGATTCTAGACGTGTGTGCCTGATACCCAGGTTTCACCCATGACGCCTATGTATTGCAGCATTCAGGAATCTTCTGCAGGTTTGAGAGAGGGGAGATCACCTGTGGATGGCTCCTAGGTAAGTGCAGCATGGATCTGCCCTCCAACAGGCAGCCCTCAGCACTGTCTCCCTTCAGCTCACTCCACAACCCACTATTCCCCCCCACCTCCCCCAGCTTGTCTGTTGCCTGAAGGAAACTCAAACAGATAAGAATTGTGCTGGCTTTATTCCTGGCTTTCCCCACCCTACAGCTGTGGTTTTGCACATCTCTCCCTTCTATCCTTGTCTGTCCTTGTCACTGCAAATATATCTTTCCTAAAAAGATTTTTAAAAAACTGTTTTAATCTGCTCTGCAAATATTGTGATCTAACTGTTGTGATCTGATTGTTGTGTTTCTAACTGGTTTATTGATATCTGTAAATTTGAAAACTAGATTTTCAGATTTCAAAACTGCCAGGAAGTATTAGAAATCTCTTTCTTTTACTAAAAGTGTGCTGAGTTGTTCCCCTCCCCCACCCCACCCGGTTTTCAGCAGACATTTTAAACACTTAGGTGTGGTGGTTTCTGTTTCTGTGGAGAGAGCTGGGCAGCCTGGAGCTCTTTGCTTGTCTGCTGCCTGAAGGAAACTCAAACAGAGAAGAATTGTGCTGGCTTTATTCCTGGATTTCCCTACCCTACAGCTGTGGTTTTGCACATTTCTGGTGCATTTCTTAACCTTGTCTTCCCCTTGACTTAACCTTGTCTTCCCCTTGTCCCAACCAGCTGTGTAGAAAAGTGGCTTAAGATTGGGTGGCAGAGCCGATGGCGGGAGACGGGGATAGTGCTGGGCAGACTTATACAGTCTGTGCACTGAAGAGGACAGGTACAAATCAAAGTAGGGTATACACAAAAAGTGGCACATATGAGTTTGTCTTGTTGGGCAGACTGGATGGACCATGCAGGTCTTTTACTGCCGTCATTTACTATGTTACTATGTAATTACCATAGATTGTACCAAGGTACGGAAAATGTTTCTTGGGAAGAAAGGCTTAACTCTTTTGAGTTTCCACATCGAGTAGAACATCTTTTTTGTTGTGTTTTTCACATGGGTATCGAGAGTGAGGTTTCAGTCGATGGTAACTCCAAGAATCTTCAGGTTTTCTGATATAGGAAGGGTGCAGTATGGTGTGGTTATAGTGGAGTAGTTGTTTGTGTTGTATTGAGAAGTGAGTACTAGGAATTGGGGGTTTTCTGCGTTGAGTTTTAGCTGGAATGAGTCTGCCCAGCTATGCATGGTTCTGAAGCTTTGGTTCATCTCGTTGGTGATTTTGTTTAGATTATGTTTGAAAAGGATGTAGATCATGACATCGTCTGCATATATGTAAGGGTTAAGGTTTTGATCAGCTAATAGTTTGGCTAGAGGTATCATCATTAGGTTGAAGATAGTTGGTGAGAGGGGGGATCCTTGGGGAACTCCGCATTCTGGTGTCCATGGAGGTGATCTTTCGGCGTCTGTTATTACTTGGTAGGATCTGGTGGTGAGGAATCCCTCGAACCACTTGAGGACTGGGCCTCTGACTCCGAAGTAACATAGTAACATAGTAGATGACGGCAGAAAAAGACCTGCATGGTCCATCCAGTCTGCCCAACAAGATAAACTCATATGTGTATACCTTACCTTGATTTGTACCTGCCTTTTTCAGGGCACAGACCGTACAAGTCTGCCCAGCAGTATTTCCCGCCTCCCAACCACCAGTCCCGCCTCCCATCACCGGCTCTGGCACAGACCGTATAAGTCTGCCCTCCACTATCCTCGCCTCCCAACCACCAACCTCTCTTCCCCCACCTGCTCCGCCACCCAATTTTGGCTAAGCTTCTGAGGATCCATTCCTACTGCACAGGATTCCTTTATGCATATCCCACGCATGTTTGAATTCCGTTACCGTTTTCATCTCCACCACCTCCCGCGGGAGGGCATTCCAAGCATCCACCACCCTCTCCGTGAAAAAATACTTCCTGACATCTTTTTTGAGTCTGCCCCCCTTCAATCTCATTTCATGTCCTCTCGTTCTACCGCCTTCCCATCTCCGGAAAAGATATTTTTTCGGATTAATATCTTTCAAGTATTTGAAAGTCTGTATCATATCACCCCTGTTCCTCCTTTCCTCCAGGGTATACATGTTCAGGTCAGCAAGTCTTTGTTCATACGTCTTGGAACACAAATCCCATACCATTCTCGTAGCTTTTCTTTGCACCGCTTCCATTTTTTTAACATCCTTCGCAAGGTACAGCCTCCAAAACTGAACACAATACTCCAGGTGGGGCCTCACCAACGACTTGTACAGGGGCATCAACACTTCCTTTTTTCTGCTGATCACACCGCTCTCTATACAACCTAGCAACCTTCTCGTTACGGCCACCGCCTTGTCACACTGCTTCGTCGCCTTCAGATCCTCGGATACTATCACCCCAAGATCCCTCTCCTCCTCAGTACCTATCAGACTCTCACCGCCTAACACATAAGTCTCTCGTGGGTTTCTACTCCCTAAATGCATCACTTTGCATTTCTTCGCATTGAATTTTAATTGCCAAACCTTAGACCATTCTTCTAGCTTCCTCAGATCCCTTTTCATGCTTTCCACTCCCTCCCGGGTGTCCACTCTGTTGCAAATCTTAGTATCATCCGCAAATAGGCAAACTTTACCTTCTAACCCTTCGGCAATGTCACTCACAAATATATTGAACAGAATCGGTGCCCAGCACCGATCCCTGAGGCACTCCACTACTCACCTTTCCCTCCTCCGAGCGAACTCCATTTATCACCACCCTCTGTCGTCTGTCCGTCAACCAGTTCCTAATCCATTTCACCACTTCAGGACCTATCTTCAGCCCATCTAGTTTATTTAAGAGCCTCCTGTGAGGAACCGTGTCAAAAGCTTTGCTAAAATAAGTATTCTAGTGTATGAAGTAATATTTCATGATCAACCATGTCGAAGGCGCTTGACATGTCAAATTGTAGTACGAGTATGTTCTTACCAGTTGCAATTGTTTTTTTTGAATGAGTTCATTGCCGCCACTAGTAAAGTTTCGGTGCTGTGATTTGATCGAAAACCTGATTGTGACTCATGTAGAATTGAGTGTTTAGTTAGATAATCAGTGAATTGTTTCGTAACTATGCCCTCCATTATTTTGGTTATGAGCGGAATAGATACAACTGGTCGATAGTTAGTTAGGTCCATTGTGCTTTTCTTAGCGTCTTTTGGCAGAGGAGTGAGTAGGATGTTTCCTTTATTCGTGGGGAATAAACCGTTTTGGAGTCTGTGGTTTACTTGGTCTATAAGGTCTTTCTTGAATTGTTTGGGGGCTGCTCTTATTAGGCTAACAGGGCAAATGTCTAGTTTGCATTGAGACTTGCCATATTTTTAAAGCCATTGTGAGAGTTCATCTACTGAGTTTTTGTCGAAGTTGGTCCATGAACGATCTGCTGGGTATTCCCCAGGTTTTGGATCTAGGCATTCAAGGATGCTTGTATAATCAGTGGTATTAGAAGGTATCATGCGTCTGAGTTTTATAATTTTTCGTTAAAATATTTCGCTAGGTTGGTTGCGGATGGGGTGTCTGTGTTATTAGAGGTAACCAGTGTAGTGCTTAGGAGTTTGTTCACGAGTGAGAAGAGCTTATCTGTATCCTTGTAGTTTGGTCCTATTATGGTTTTGTAGTACATTCTTTTGGTTTGTCTGATTTTGTATTTGTATTTTCTTTGCAACTGTTTCCAGTCGTTAAGAGTGAGTTTATCTTTTTTCTTGATCCATATTCTTTCCAGTCTTCTGACCTGTGTTTTTAAGGCTTTCAGTTCTTCGTTAAACCATGGTATTGAGTTTTTTCTTTTTGAGGATCTAGTTTGGAGCGGTGCTATACTGTCTAGTATTGCTGTGCATCTGTTGTCCCATTCTTGTAGAAATTGGGGTGAGTCTGTGGGAGTTGCCCAATCGTCAGTGTATAGTTCTTGCCAGAATGTTAGTGGGTCTATTTTGCCTCTTGTAGTATAGGTTCTTTTTTCTTGTTTTCGTTGTGACCCTTTTGTTTTCCAGTAGAGGGAGGTATTTGCTTTGTAGTGGTCTGACCATGGTGTAACTGTCCATTTTGTGTCTGTGATAGTGAAGATGGGCTCTGATGAAAATTTGTGAGTTATAATGTCTAGTGTGTGTCCTTTTTTGTAACAACTTTAGTCATATTGTCCAATATAGTCCATGATAAACCTTGTGTGCTCTTGTTACTCGAGAAGAGCCAGCCCAGCCTCCAGCCCTCTCCTCTATCCCAGTATTCGGAGCAAGAAACCACTCTCTCCATTCAAGTTGTAGTGTTAGATTAAACCTTGTGTTACCCCCCCCCCCCCCACTCCCTATATACCCTACTTCCCCCCCTCTGTACCCTGCTTATTCCTTACGGAATTAGGTCACTTCCGACGCCTCTCCTCTCCCTGATATAATTCTTAAGCTCTTGTATTCATTCTTCCCCTTAAGTTTCCTATTCCAGTTCCTCCCCCTTCCTCGCTAAACTTCTTTCCAACCCCCCTATTACGTCCTGATGCTACTATGTGTCAGATCATGTTTGAATCCCTTTCTTCTTTGTCCACCTAACCTGAGATCCCTCCCCTTCCTACATTTTTAAATTTTCCAGCCCTGTAACAGTTACTTGCATACACTGGAACATTATATATACATAACCGTATCATAAACATTATCATAACCAGTTCTATGTTTTTGCCCAGCTGACAGTCACCACTCTCAGGGATCTCTGCATTCTTACAGGCTCAGCTGTTACCATCCGAGCGTCCTTGGGCTACTTCCAAAGCTCCATTCCCATGCTTACATCTTTCTGTCTCCATTCCAAAGCCCAAATCGGCAGCATTTGTAATCCAAAAGTTAAATTTCTGTTGGCTATCCAGCTTATAATCGAAAGAGAAAAATGCCTATATTTTGACCCAAATCGGGAGATGGGCGTTTTTCTCGAAAAGGCGCCCAAATCGGTATAATCGAAAGCCGATTTTGGGCGTTTCCAACTGCACTCCGTCGCGGAAACGAATAAAGTTGACGGGGGCGTGTCGGAGGCGGGACTGGGGCGCGGTTATCAGCCGAGGAGAGATGGGCATCTGCAGCTGATAATCGAAAAAAAAAGGCGTTTTTACCGCAATTATGAGTCACTTTTTTTGGGCCCTTTTTTTTCACGAACAAGTCCCAAAAAAGTGCCCCAACTGCCCAGATGACCACTGGAGGGAATCGGGGATGACCTCCCCGGACTCCCCCAGTGGTCACTAACCCCCTCCCACCAAAAAAAAAACCCACTTTAAAAACTTTTTTCACAGCCTGTATGCCAGCCTCAAATGCCGTACCCACCTCCATGACAGCAGAATGTGTTCGATCCTGGGTCAGATGTGGCTCTCGGGTGCAGTACAGGGTCACATCAGCATTGCATTGTGGTGGGTGTAGGGTATTGGGCTCCGTGATTTCATTAGCTTGTGTTACAGTCTCACGATGTTGGTAGTTGGTAGGCTCTTCTCCCATGGTGCTTTACCCCTGCCTACTGGGTCAGAGTGTGCCCTGTTGTGTTTCCTGTTGTAGTCCATGCGGTAGTGGCCATTTTTGTAAGCCAGTTTTAGTTCCCTTTCCTGTGTTAGCCACGTTAGACAACTTAGTTCTTCCCTTGAATGTGGCTGAAAGAGGGCATTTTACACCATTCTGCCAGCTCGGACCTACCGCTAATCTCAGTACCAGGGAGACTCGTTGCCAGTAGGGCACAACCTCTGCAGTTAACTGTGAGTAAACGTGCTTATTCCAATAAAGGACGTTTTCGGAGAGATTAGTCTTCAGGTGTCAACTGGTGTGCCAATGTTATACAGCAGCAACAAGTCCTAGAGGCCTGCGTGTATGCAGGTCCCTGGAGCACTTTTAGTGGGTACCGCAGTGCACTTCAGGCAGGTGGACCCAGGCCCATCCCCCCTCCACCTGTAACACTTGTGCTGGTAAATGGGAGGCCTCCAAAATCCACTGTACCACATGTAGGTGCCCCCTTCACCCCTAAGAGCTATGGTAGTGTTGTACATTTGTGGGTAGTGGGTTTTGGGGGAGGGGGGTTGGGAGCTCAGCACCCGTGGTAAGGGAGCTATGCATGTGGGAGCTTTTTCTGAAGTCCACTGCACTGACCTAAGGTGCCCAGTTGGTGTCCTGGCATATCAGGGGGGCCAGTGTACTACCAATCTTGGCCCCTCCCACGACCAAATGTCTCGGATTAGGACGTTTTTGAGCTGGGCGTTTTTAGTTTCCATTATCGCTAAAAAAAACAAACGCCCAGCTCAAAAACGTCCATTTTTTCGAAAATACGGTTTGGCCCGCCCCTTCACAGACCCGTTCTTGGAGATAAACGCCCATGGAGATAGGCATTTGCGTTCGATTATGCCCCTCCACATCTCCTAATCCATGCATAAGTTTCCATACGATCGAGTTACCCTGTCTGGACTCTCTCCAAACTCTTTCCCAGGTGTTTGCTCGCTTATTCGAGCGTCCATGTATTCTTCGTATGGTCGATTAATAACTTTAACATGAGTCTATTTACAGGCTCCAATCTGATGTCATATTTCTCGGGTTCTGTGGCTTCCTCTTACAGCCTGTTTGTCCAGTTCCGTTGGTTTCGCTCAACCCACGCGGGGCCGAGTTACGACTTCATTTCCCAGCCTCCAGCTGTTGTAGAAAGTCCTTCGCTTCTTCTACTGTATTGAAAATCTTAGTGCTCGATTGATGATTTAATCGCAGCTTCGCTGGATATAATAGTGCAAATTTGATTTTACGTTGCACTAATTCAGAGCACACGGGTGAGAACTTTTTCCTCTGCACTGCTACAGGACTCTACAGTTCCCGCTATGCAGCTCTTTTCCGCCTCTCAGCACCTGTAAAATAGCAGTCTTGTGAGCAAAATTAAGTACACAACATATAATAACCCTTGGTCATCCATCTGTCGCCTGTCTAAGGCCTAGGCGATGTGCTCGCTCAATTCTGAGCGTGCCCAGCGTGTCTGGCAACTTGAGTTCCTTGGCAAGCCATGATTCTAAGTAGCCACTCAAGTCCCGCTCTCCCTGATCTTCGGCTAGCCTCACAATTCGGAGGTTATTTCGCCTCGACCTGTTTTCGAGGTCCTCAATCTTATCCGAGTAGGTAGCAATTATTTTTTTCAACTGGCTTACTTCTGTTTCCATGCTGCCCACTCGATCCTCTGTGTCGCTAGCCCGTTGCTGGTACTGCTCCATATCCGCTTGTATCTGAGTTACGCTGTTATGTAGGGATTCCAATTTATTGTCCAGCAAGCTCAATTTTTTCTCAAGTATGGCTTCCAACGCCTGGGCAACTTCTCCCACAATTTCGGCGGGCCATGCGGATCCCACCGCCAATGTTCCCGGGCTCGCCGGAGCCACCATTTTGTCTTCAGGTGGTCGGCTCTTTTCCTTCTCTTTTCTAGTCGTTTTAGCGGCCATAGTCACCGAAAACTCCGTGTATCTAATCCCCTTTCGTTATTCTGGCTGTGTCTGCCATTTATAGCAGGAGATAGGTTGATTATCGGTGATTGTTTCCAAGAGTCTTGAGGAGAAGGCAGGAGCAGGTCCACTAGCGTCCACTCCTGCACATCGCGTCACGTGACCCCCCCTCCAACCTACATACAGTTTAATTATTTTATTTAGGAGTGGCCTAGTGGTTAGGGTGGTGGACTTTGGTCCTGGGGAACTCAGGAACTGAGTTCAATTCCCACTTCAGGCACAGGCAGCTCCTTGTGACTCTAGGCAAGTCACTTAACCCTCCATTGCCCCATGTAAGCCGCATTGAGCCTGCCATGAGTGGGAAAGCGCGGGGTACAAATGTAACAAAAATAAAAAATAAATAAAAATATATTATATACATTGCTGGAACCCCCCCCCCCCCCCACTCTGCTACTCCCTGTGTCATGGTGTGTAATGAATAGTGATTTGAATTGCATGTGGTGTTCTCCCCCCTTTCCCTACTGAGAAGCATCACACTGTCCCTCTCTTGTGTAAAACAGAGTGTAGTGCAGCACAACAGATACCCCAGCTTCCTAATGGTGAATCTACCTGAGCCCTCAGGCTGTGCTGATGTGTCAAGGGAGCCAATGCCGTTGATCCCCTCCTGGGGCAAGAGCCCATGAATAATGCACTCAATGGGGGTCAAGTTAGCGGTGTCGTCTGCTGGGGGGTTGGCACCAGCCTTCCTCCTCACATCTTGCCTCAGCCGGCACCACTTTCGTTTGCAGTCTTCCACATAGTAGTGCTAATTTTGTGTATACCCTACTTTGATTTGTACCTGTGTTCTTCAGGGCACAGACCGTATAAGTCTGCCCAGCACTATCCCCGCCTCCCAACCACCAGCCCCGCCTCCCAATCACCGGCTCTGGCACAGACCGTATAAGTCTGCCCAGCACTATCCCCACCTACCAACCACCAGCCTCGCCTCCCACCACCGGCTCTGGCACAGACTGTATAAGTCTGCCCAGCACTATCCCTGCCTCCCAACCACCAGCCCCGCTTCCCACCACCGGCTCTGGCACAGACTGTATAAGTCTGCCCAGCACTATCCCTGCCTCCCACCACCGGCTCTAGCACAGACCGTATAAGTCTGCCCAGCACTATCCCCGCCTCCCAACCACCAGCCCCGCCTCCCAACCACCGGCTCTGGCACAGACCGTATAAGTCTGCCCAGCACTATCCCCGCCTCCCAACCACCAGCCCCGCCTCTCACCACCGGCTCTGGCACAGACCGTATAAGTGTGCCCAGCACTATCCCTGCCTCCCACCACCGGCTCTAGCACAGACCGTATAAGTCTACCCAGCACTATCCCCGCCTCCCAACCACCAGCCCCGCCTCCCGATCTTGACTAAGCTCCTGAGGATCCATTCCTTCTGCACAGGATTCCTTTATGCTTATCCCACGCATGTTTGAATTCTGTTACCATTTTCATTTCCACCACCTCCCGTGGGAGAGCATTCCAAGCATCCACTACTCTCTCCGTGAAAAAATATTTCCTAACATTTTTCTTGAGTCTGCCCCCCTTCAATCTCATTTCATGTCCTCTCGTTCTACCACCTTCCCATCTCCGGAAAAGGTTTGTTTGCGGATTAATACCTTTCAAATATTTGAACGTCTGTATCATATCACCCCTGCTTCTCCTTTCCTCCAGAGTACACATGTTTAGTTCAGAAAGTCTCTCCTACTACTACTACTATTTAGCATTTCTATAGCGCTACAAGGCGTTCGCAGCGCTGCACAAACATAGAAGAAAGACAGTCCCTGCTCAAAGAGCTTACAATCTAATAGACAAGAAATAAAGTAAGCAAATCAAATCAATTAATGTGTACAGGAAGGAGGAGAGGAGGGTAGGTGGAGGCGAGTGGTTACAAGTGGTTACGAGTCAAAAGCAATGTTAAAGAGGTGGGCTTTCAGTCTAGATTTAAAGGTGGCCAAGGATGGGGCAAGACGTAGGGGCTCAGGAAGTTTATTCCAGGCGTAGGGTGCAGCGAGACAGAAGGCGCGAAGTCTAGAGTTGGCAGTAGTGGAGAAGGGAACAGATAAGAAGGATTTATCCATGGAGCGGAGTGCATGGGAAGGGGTGTAGGGAAGGACGAGTGTGGAGAGATACTCTCCTCATACGTTTTGTAACGCAAATCCCTGCCACAGTGGAAGACCTCGTTGAGCCTGTCTCTTACTGCTTCCCATTCTTGCTGCTTTGTTGTAGCAGCTAGCCTCTGGCCCGTGGGAGCAAACAGATGTATGTGCCTCCTCTGTATTTCTTGAACCAGCAGTTCAATTTCTGGGTCGGTGAAATTACCCTTGCGGGTGGATGCTTGGTTTGGTGCCATTGTACCAATGCGATGCAAAGAATCGAAAATACAGAGAAGGCCGCTTAAATAAGCTCTTAGGGACGCCCATGTGAGAATGAGATGGGCGTATCTGAGATGGCCGGCCTAATTTCGATTATTGACAAAATCCCTGGTCGGCCCCAGCTGCTACGCCGAGACGGCCGGCCTAATTTCGATTATAGGTTGGGAACTACGGCGGGCCCCATCTGCTCTGTGTTTTGGGTGTCCTCATTTTGATTAAGGGTGATAATAATAAACGTCCGCAGCTGCTCTTCCCATTTGGAAGCTTGCATTTGCTTTATTGGTGCCTCTTTAAAACAGCTTACTCTGTGCTTGCACTTCAGAAGTATTTCTTTACATTATGGGAAAAAAGCATTTTAGCTCCAGTTATAGTAAACCTTCATTTTCCCACTGTATGCTTGTGTACACTTGTTTGTTTGTGGATTTTATTTTGGGGGGGGGGGGGGGGGGGGGGGGGGACTTTTTTGGCAAATCTTGAAAGATAACTGATGTGTGGGTTTTGTTTCAGACTGGGTGATAGCTGGTAGCTTAGCATATACTCTGCATTTTCTACATGTGACTAGGGTTACCATTCGTCCGGATTTCCCCGGACATGTCCTCTTTTTGAGGGCATGTCCAGGGCGTCCGGCGGGTTTTGCCCGCATGCATGTTTGTCCGGATTTTTGGACAAACATGCGGGCATGCGTGCGTGCGGCGTCGTGGGTCACCCCTCCCCTTCCCTTCCTTACTATCTGCCCTGGTGGTCTAGTGACCTCTTCGGGGCAGGAAAGAGTCCCCTCTTTCCTGCCCAGAGCACTGCCTTGCCCTTCATCCTTCTCGGTCTCGGCTGGGGATTCAAAATGGCTGCCAAGAGTTGAAGTCTTGCGAGGCCGCTTCAACTCTCGGTGGCCATTTTGAATCCTCAGCCGAGACCGAGAAGGATGCAGGGCAAGGGCAGGCAGCGCTCCGGGCAGGAAAGAGGAGGCTCTTTCCTGCCTCGAAGAGGTCACTAGACCACCAAGGCAGATAGTAAGTAAGGGGAGGGGACTATGTGACAAGGGGGAGGGGAGGTGACGGGAGGGGAAGGGAGGGGAATATGTGACGGGGCGGGATGAGGATCCAAAAGGGGCGT
Organism: Microcaecilia unicolor; assembly: GCF_901765095.1. Classification (NCBI taxonomy): domain Eukaryota; kingdom Metazoa; phylum Chordata; class Amphibia; order Gymnophiona; family Siphonopidae; genus Microcaecilia; species Microcaecilia unicolor. The sequence continues at coordinate 189,672,036 of NC_044035.1, forward strand.
GGTGTGGGCAGGGGTGTGGGCGGGGCGGGGCAGGGGCGGGACATGTGTCCTCTTTTTCAGAGGACAAAATATGGTAACCCTACATGTGACCAACCCTCCATTCTCTAACCTCCAGGAGTTCATTGCTGTGTGTGATGTGCTCCCTCACTGCCCCCCCATTCTCTCTCTCCTTTGTTGAAGCAGGCAGTCTCTGGTCCCTTGGAGCCAACACATTCTTGCACCACAAGTTCAAGGTAACATAGTAACATTCAATAATTTCCATGCCCCAAAGATGTTTTGACTTGACTTTGTCTTCCATAACTCTTCACAATGTAACTTTGTCTTCCATAACTCTTCACAATGTAACCTATAATCGCATTGTAACAAACTGTATTTCCATCATTCACAATGTATTGTAAGCCACACTGAGCCCGCAAATAGGTGGGAAAATGTGGGATACAAATGCAATAAATAAATAAATATAAATAAACATAGCAGATGACGGCAGAAAAAGACCTGCATGGTCCATCCAGTCTGCCCAACAAGATAAACTCATATGTGCTACTTTTTGTGTATACCGTACCTTGATTTGTATCTGTCATTTTCAGGGCACAGACCGTATAAGTCTGCCCAGCACTATCCCTGCCTCCCAATCACCGGCTCTGGGACAGACCGTATAAGTCTGCCCAGCAATATCCTTGCCTCCCAACCACCAGCCCTGCCTCCCACCACCGGCTCTGCCACCTAATCTCAGCTAAGCTTCTGGGGATCCATTCCCTTGGAACAGGATTCCTTTATGTTTATCCCACGCATGTTTGAATTCCGTTACCGTTTTCCTCTCCACCACCTCCCGCGGGAGAGCATTCCAAGTATCCACCACTCTCTCCGTGAAAAAATACTTCCTGACATTTTTCTTGAGTCTGCCCCCCTTCAATCTCATATCGTGCCCTCTAGTTCTACCGCCTTCCCATCTCCGGAAAAGGTTCGTTTGCGGATTAATACCTTTCAGATATTTGAACGTCTGTATCATATCACCCCTGTTTCTCCTTTCCTCCAGGGTATACATGTTCAGGTCAGCAAGTCTCTCCTCATACATCTTGTAACGCAAATCCCGTACCATTCTCATAGCTTTTCTTTGCACCGCTTCAATTCTTTTTACATCCTTAGCAAGATACGGCCTCCAGAACTGAACACAATACTCCAGGTGGGGCCTCACCAACGACTTATACAGGGGCATTAAAACCTCTTTTCTTCTGCTGGTCACTCCCCTCTCTATACAGCCTAGCAACCTTCTACTTACGGCCACCGCCTCGTCATACTGTTTCGTCGCCTTCAGATCCTCAGATACTATCACCCCAAGATAGAGGATCTAAAAAGCAATGCTGAAAAGATCAAGTATATATAAAAATATATAAAAGTACAGTGCACTCCATTTAAGTGCACGCTGGATAAGCGCATGCTCTGCTTTACTGCATGAGGTACTTCGGTCCCATTTTTGAAGCATTGAAGAGGGAACTAGTAACGGAGCCTGGTCAGCCCCTTGGGGAGGACACTTGAAGCAGCCACTGGAAGGGGGCCAGAGCCATGCTGGTTACAAGGGCCCAGGCACCCAGAGACTAGTTCCAGGCTTTTTTATGCTTTCTTGGGCACACCTGGAACCAGGTACACAGCCTGATGGTTAAGCCCATGGGGAGGACACTTGAAGCAGCCACTGGAAGGGGGCCAGAGCCATGCTGGTTACAAGGGCCCAGGCACCCAGGGACTAGTTCCAGGCTTTTTTATGCTTTCTTGGGCACACCTGGAACCAGGTACACAGCCTGATGGTTAAGCCCATGGGGAGGACACTTGAAGCAGCCACTGGCAGGGGGCCAGAGCCATGCTGGTTACAAGGGCCCAGGCACCCGGGGACTAGTTCCAGGCTTTTTTATGCTTTCTTGGGCACACCTGGAACCAGGTACACAGCCTGATGGTTAAGCCCATGGGGAGGACACTTGAGGCAGCCACTGGCTGGGGGCCAGAGCCATGCTGGTTACAAGGGCCCAGGCACCCGGGGACTAGTTCCAGGCTTTCTTATGCTTTCTTGGGCACACCTGGAACCAGGTACACAGCCTGATGGTTAAGCCCATGGGGAGGACACTTGAAGCAGCCACTGGCAGGGGGCCAGAGCCATGCTGGTTACAAGGGTCCAGGCACCCGGGACTAGTTCCAGGCTTTTTTATGCTTTCTTGGGCACACCTGGAATCAGGTACACAGCCTGATGGTTAAGCCCATGGGGAGGACACTTGAAGCAGCCACTGGCAGGGGCCAGAGCCATGCTGGTTACAAGGGCCCAGGCACCCAGGGACTAGTTCCAGGCTTTTTTATGCTTTCTTGGGCACACCTGGAACCAGGTACACAGCCTGATGGTTAAGCCCATGGGGAGGACACTTGAAGCAGCCACTGGAAGGGGCCAGATCCATGCTGGTTACAAGGGCCCAGGCACCCAGGGACTAGTTCCAGGCTTTTTTATGCTTTCTTGGGCACACCTGGAACCAGGTACACAGCCTGATGGTTAAGCCCATGGGGAGGACACTTGAAGCAGCCACTGGCAGGGGGCCAGAGCCATGCTGGTTACAAGGGCCCAGGCACCCGGGGACTAGTTCGAGGCTTTCTTATGCTTTCTTGGGCACACCTGGAACCAGGTACACAGCCTGATGGTTAAGCCCATGGCGAGGACACTTGAAGCAGCCACTGGCAGGGGCCAGAGCCATGCTGGTTACAAGGGCCCAGGCACCCAGGGACTAGTTCCAGGCTTTTTTATGCTTTCTTGGGCACACCTGGAACCAGGTACACAGCCTGATGGTTAAGCCCATGGGGAGGACACTTGAAGCAGCCACTGGCAGGGGGCCAGAGCCATGCTGGTTACAAGGGCCCAGGCACCCGGGGACTAGTTCGAGGCTTTCTTATGCTTTCTTGGGCACACCTGGAACCAGGTACACAGCCTGATGGTTAAGCCCATGGGGAGGACACTTGAGGCAGCCACTGGCTGGGGGCCAGAGCCATGCTGGTTACAAGGGCCAAGGCACCCGGGGACTAGTTCCAGGCTTTCTTATGCTTTCTTGGGCACACCTGGAACCAGGTACACAGCCTGATGGTTAAGCCCATGGGGAGGACACTTGAGGCAGCCACTGGAAGGGGGCCAGAGCCATGCTGGTTACAAGGGCCCAGGCACCCGGGGACTAGTTCCAGGCTTTCTTATGCTTTCTTGGGCACACCTGGAACCAGGTACACAGCCTGATGGTTAAGCCCATGGGGAGGACACTTGAAGCAGCCACTGGCAGGGGGCCAGAGCCATGCTGGTTACAAGGGCCCAGGCACCCGGGGACTAGTTCCAGGCTTTTTTATGCTTTCTTGGGCACACCTGGAACCAGGTACACAGCCTGATGGTTAAGCCCATGGGGAGGACACTTGAAGCAGCCACTGGCAGGGGGCCAGAGCCATGCTGGTTACAAGGGCCCAGGCACCCGGGGACTAGTTCCAGGCTTTTTTATGCTTTCTTGGGCACACCTGGAACCAGGTACACAGCCTGATGGTTAAGCCCATGGGGAGGACACTTGAAGCAGCCACTGGCAGGGGGCCAGAGCCATGCTGGTTACAAGGGCCCAGGCACCCGGGGACTAGTTCCAGGCTTTCTTATGCTTTCTTGGGCACACCTGGAACCAGGTACACAGCCTGATGGTTAAGCCCATGGGGAGGACACTTGAGGCAGCCACTGGCTGGGGGCCAGAGCCATGCTGGTTACAAGGGCCCAGGCACCCGGGGACTAGTTCCAGGCTTTCTTATGCTTTCTTGGGCACACCTGGAACCAGGTACACAGCCTGATGGTTAAGCCCATGG